>NC_057812.1:693213556-693294296 GCF_018294505.1 Triticum aestivum
GGTGAACTCCTCTCCGGCGACCTCCTCCTCCTCTCCGGCGATGCAGGCGAGCTCCTCTCCGGTGACCTCCTCCTCCTCCTCTCTGACGATGTAGGCGAGCTCCTCTCTGGCAAAAGAACGTACAAGATCCAAAAACGAGAACAAAATTTGAAAAAATATCGTGCAAAAAAACGAGCAAAAAAAAACGAGCAAAAAAAGGGCAAAAAAAATTCGCGATCCGGATCCAAATTCAAAATTCAAAAATAGCAATGGCGCACAGTGGGGGTTAGGCGGTGCGCCACTACTATTTTCCCGCCTTCAAAATTCAGAAAAAATCAAAAAATTTCAAAAAACAATACAAGTGGCGCACCTGTAGCAATAGTAATGGCGCACCACAAGGTGCACCACTGTTACCTGTAATACTAATGGCGCACCAGAGGTGCGCCATTAGCATTTGTTACTAGTGGCATGGTAATAGTGATGCACCTATAGTGCGCCATTAATAGCCAAAATAGGTGCACCACTAACAGCCTTTTTTCTAGTAGTGACTACTTCGACCACAAGCTCGACGATCACAAGCAAGAAAATGACGCAAGAATGGACGAGATTTGTGATTTGTTGCTCAACCGCTCTTCTTCCACTTTAAGAAGGAGCCGTTCAAGTCGCCAATCCGACTTCACCCTCTCCGGCTCAAGTACACCGACATCGAACACTCTTCACCGTGCCGCGCGCAACGAGCATCAAGCAAGCCTCAATCCTCTACGCGACACTGACTCGCAAGAGCACCGACGATGTCAAAACCAAGAGGCCTTTGCTCTAGCACGAGAACGACAACGAAAACGCCAACATGAAGAGGAAGTGCGAGCGCATCTACACCAAGTTGCACAAAATGCCGAGGCACAACGCCAAGAAGAACACCTCTGTGAAGCTCAAGCACTTGAGGCGCAACAAGCTCTACACGATTCAAGTCGAGTCGTAGCCGACAGAGGAAGACAAGCTCGTGAACACGCAGAAGCACTTCACGAAGAAGTTCGCGAGAGGATTTATCAAGATCGCGTGCATCGTCAAGTTCCTCCTCGAGCTCGATAAGCTCCTCCACAAGCACATCAAGACCAACAAGTTCATCAAGAGCATGAAGACAATGGAGATCATCCACGACAAGAGAAACATGAGGTTGGAAACCCTTCGCGCCAAGAGCACCATGAGTTGAACAATCATCAACAACATGGGTGTCATCATCCACAACCCCAACACAATGAAGAACAACGCTACGGAAATCTCAAGTTCACCATGCCCAAGTTCAATGGAAGCAACGATCTCAAGGAGTACCTTTCATGGGCATTGAAAGTTGACAAGATCTTCCATTTGCACAACTATGAAGAAGAGAAGAAGATCGCGATGGCATCCCTTGAGTTCCAAGACTATGTCCTCATTTGGTGGGAACAAGTCATAGAGCACTGCTACCTCTTTTAGCACTGCGTTGGTTTTCCCCGTAGAGGAAGGGATGATGCAGCAAAGTAGCGTAAGTATTTCCCTCAGTTTTTGAGAACCAAGGTATCAATCCAGTAGGAGGCTACGCGCGAGTCCCTCGTACCTGCACAAAACAAATAAATCCTCGCAACCAACGCAAATATGGGTTGTTAATCCCTATAGGGCCACTTACAAGAGTGAGATATGATAGATATGATAAGATAATATTTTTGGTATTTTTATGATAAAGATGCAAAGTAAAATAATGGAAAAGTAAATAGCAAAGTAAATAACTAAGTAGTAGGAGATTAATATGATAAAGATAGACCCGGGGGCCATAGGTTTCACTAGTGGCTTCTCTCAAGACCATAAGTATTCTATGGTGGGTGAACAAATTACTGTTGAGCAATTGACAGAATTGAGCATAGTTATGAGAATATCTAGGTATGATCATGTATATAGGCATCACGTCCGAGACAAGTAGACTGACTCCTGCCTGCATCTACTACTATTACTCCACTTATCGATCGCTATCCAGCATGCATCTAGAGTATTAAGTTAAAAACAAAGTAACGCCTTAAGCAAGATGACATGATGTAGAGGGATAGACTCATGCAATATGAAGAAAACCCCATCTTTTTATCCTCGATGGCAACAATACAATACGTGCCTTGCTTCCCTTACTGTCACCGGGAAAGGACACCGCAAGATTGAACCCAAAGCTAAGCACTTCTCCCATTGCAAGAAAGATCAATCTAGTAGGCCAAACCAAACTGATAATTCGAAGAGACTTGCAAAGATAACCAATCATACATAAAAGAATTCAGAGAAGATTCAAATATTATTCATAGATAGACTTGATCATAAGTCCACAATTCATCGGTCTCAACAAACACACCGCAAAAAGAAAATTACATTGAATAGATCTCCACAAGAGAGGGGGAGAACATTGTATTGAGGTCCAAAAAGAGAGAAGAAGCCATCTAGCTACTAACTATGGACCCGTAGGTCTGAAGTAAACTACTCACACTTCATCGGAGAGGCTATGGTGTTGATGTAGAAGCCCTCCATGATCGATGCCCCCTCCGGCGGAGCTCCGAAACAGGCCCCAAGATGGGATGTCGTGGATACAGAAAGTTACGGCGGTGGAATTAGGTTTTTGGCTCTGTATCTGATCGTTTGGGGGTACGTGGGTATATATTGGTGGAAGAAGTACGTCAGTGGAGCAACAGGGGGCCCACGAGGGTGGAGGGCGCGCCTGGGGGCGGTGGGGGGGGGAGGCGTGCCCCCTACCTCATGGCCTCCTGTTAGTTGGCTTGACGTAGGGTCCAAGTCTCCTAAGTTGTATTCGGTGAGAAAATCACGTTCCGGAAGGTTTCATTCCGTTTGGACTCCGTTTCATATTCCTTTTCTTCGAAACCCTAAAACAGGCAAAAAACAGCAATTCTGGGCTGGTCTTCCGGTTAATAGATTAGTCCCAAAAATAATATAAAAGTGGATAATAAAGCCCAATAATGTCCAAAACAGTAGATAATATAGCATGGAGCAATCAAAAATTATAGATACGTTGGAGACGTATCAAGCATCCCCAAGCTTAATTCCTGCTTGTCCTCGAGTAGGTTAATGATAAAAACAGAATTTTTGATTCGAAGTGCTACTTGGCATAATTTTAATGTAATTCTTCTTAATTGTGGTATGAATATTCAGATCCGAAAGATTCAAGACAAAATTTTATATTGACATAGAAATGATAATATTTCAAGCATACTAATCAAAGCAATTATGTTTTCTCAAAATAACATGGTTAAAGAAAGTTATCCCTACAAAATTATATAGTCTTGCTATGCTCTATCTTCACCACACAAAATATTTAAATCATGCACAACCCCGATGACAAGCCAAGAAATTGTTTCATACTTTTGACATTCTCAAAACTTTTTCAATCTTCACGCAATACATGAGCGTGAGCCATGGATATAGCACTATAGGTGGAATAGAGTGGTGGTTGTGGAGAAGACAAAAATGGGAAGATAGTCTCACATAAACTAGGCGTATCAATGGGCTATGGAGATGCCCGTCAATTGATATCAATGTGAGTGAGTAGGGATTGCCATGCAACGGATGCACTAGAGCTATAAGTATATGAAAGCTCAAAAAGAAACTAAGTGGGTGTGCATCCAACTTGCTTGCTCATGAAGACCTACGGCATTTTTGAGGAAGCCCATCATTGGAATATACAAGCCAAGTTCTATAATGAAAAATTCCCACTAGTATATGAAAATGATAACATGAGAGACTCTCTACTATGAAGATCATGGTGCTACTTTGAAGCACAAGTGTGGTAAAAGGATAGTAACATTGTACCTTCTCTCTTTTTCTCTCATTTTCCTTTTTTTATTTGGGCCTTTTCTTTTTTTTCCTTTGTTGGCCTATTTTATTTCTCCTTTTTTTATTTTTCGTCTGGAGTCTCATCCCGACTTGTGGGGGAATCATAGTCTCCATCATCCTTTCCTCACTGGGACAATGCTCTAATAATGATGATCATCACACTTTTATTTTTCTTACAACTCAACAATTACAACTCGATACTTAGAAAAAAAATATGACTCTATGTGAATGCCTCCGGCGGTGTACCGGGATATGCAATGATGCATGAGTGACAAGTATGAAAGAATTATGAACGGTGGCTTTGCCACAAATACTATGTCAACTACATGATCATGCTAAGCAATATGACAATGATGGAGTGTGTCATAAACGAAACGGTGGAAAGTTGCATGGCAATATATCTCGGAATGGCTATGGAAATGCCATAATAGGTAGGTATGGTGGCTGTTTTGAGGAAGGTATATGGTGGGTGTATGATACCGGCGAAAGGTGCGCGGTATTAGAGAGGCTAGCAAGGGTGGAAGGGTGAGAGTGCGTATAATTCATGGACTCAACATTAGTCATAAAGAACTCATATACTTATTGAAAAAATCTACAAGTTATCAAAGCAAAGTATTACGCGCATGGTCCTAGGGGGATAGATTGGTAGGAAAAGACTATCGCTCGTCTCCGACCGCCACTCATAAGGAAGACAATCAATAAATAAATCATGCTCCGACTTCATCACATAGTGGTTCACCATACGTGCATGCTACGGGAATCACAAGCTTCAACACAAGTATTTCTCAAATCCACAACTACTCAACTAGCATGACTTTAATATCACCATCTCCATATCTCAAAACAATTATCAAGTATCAAACTTATCATGGTAATCAACACACTCATAAGAAAGTTTTTATTATTAATCTTGCATACCAAGCATATTAGGATTTTAAGAAAATTACCATGCTATTGAGACTCTCAAAATAATCTAAGTGAATCATGAGAGATCAATAGTTTCTATAAAACAAATCCACCACCGTGCTCTAAAAGATATAAGTGAAGCACTAGAGCAAAATTATATAACTCAAAAGATATAAGCGAAGCACATAGAGTATTCTAACAAATTCCAAATCATGTATGGCTCTCTCAAAAGATGTGGACAGCAAGGATGATTGTGGTAAACTAACAAGCAAAGACTCAAATAATGAAATACGCTCCAAGTAAAACACATATCATGTGGTAAATAAAAATATAGCTCCAAGTAAAGTTACCGATAGAAGTAGACGAAAGAGGGGATGCCTTCCGGGGCATCCCCAAACTTTGGCTTTCAGGTGTCCTTAGATTATCTTGGGGGTGCCATGGTCATCCCCAATCTTATTCTCTTGCCACTCCTTGTTCCATAATCCATCAAATCTTTACCCAAAACTTGAAAACTTCACAACACAAAACTTAAAGTAGAAAATCTCGTGAGCTCCGTTAGCGAAGGAAAACAAAAGACCACTTCAAGGTACTGTAATGAACTTTATTTATTTATATGGATGTTATACCTACTGTATTCCAACTTCTCTATGGTTTATAAACTAATTTACTAGCCATAGATTCATCAAAATAAGCAAACAACACACGCAAAACAGAATCTGTCAAAAACAGAACAGTCTGTAGTAATCTGTAGCTAGCGCAAGATCTGGAACCCCAAAAATTCTAAAATAAATTTCTGTACGTGAGGAATTTATCTATTAATCATCTGCAAAAAGAATTAACTAAATAGCACTTCACAAATAAAAATTACAGCAGTTCTCGTGAGCGCTAAAGTTTCTGTTTTTTACAGCAAGTTCAACAAGACTTTCCCCAAGTCTTCCCAACGGTTCTACTTGGCACAAACACTAATTAAACACAAAAACACAACCAAAACAAAGGCTAAATAATTTATTTATTACTAAGCAGGAGCAAAAATAAAGGAATAGAAATAAAATTGGGTTGCCTCCCAACAAGCACTATCGTTTAACGCCCCTAGCTAGGCATAACAAGCAAGAATATATCTAGGTATTGCCATCTTTGGTAGACAATCCATAAGTGGCTCTCATAATAGATTCATAAGGTAATTTCATTTTCTTTCTAGGAAAGTGTTCCATGTCTTTCCTTAATGGAAATTGGAATCTAATATTTCCTTCCTTCATATCAATAATTGCACCAATCGTTCTAAGGAAAGGTCTACCAAGAATAATAGGACATGAAGGAAGAAGTACGCCGATGGAGCCCTCCGTGATCGATGCCCCCTCCGGCGGAGCTCCAGAACAGGCCCCAAGATGGGATCTCGTGGATATAGAAAGTTACGGTGGTGGAATTAGGGTTTTGGCTCCGTATCTGATCGTTTGGGGGTACGTGGGTATATATAGAAGGAAGAAGTACGTTGGTGGAGCAACAGGGGGCTCACGAGGGTGGAGGGCGCGCCTAGGGGGGGGGGGCAGGTGCGCCCCCCTACCCCGTGGCCTTCTATTAGTTGGCTTGACGTAGGGTCCAAGTCTCGTGAGTTGTATTCGGTGAGAAAATCACGTTCCCGAAGGTTTCATTCCGTTTGGACTCTGTTTGATATTCCTTTTCTTCGAAACCATAAAACAGGCAAAAAACAGCAATTCTGGGTTGGGTCTCCGGTTAATAGGCTAGTCCCAAAAATAATATAAAAGTGGATAATAAAGCCCAATAATGTCCAAAACAGTAGATAATATAGCATGGAGCAATCAAAAATTATAGATACGTTGGAGACGTATCAAGCACCGAGAGGCAAGAGGTGAACCACCCATCACTACTTGGGCGCAAATGAAGGATGTCATGAGAGCACGCTTCGTGCCTACCTACTACAACCACGACCTCTTCAAGAAACTCTAACTACTCAAGCAAGGAACCAAGAGCGTTGAAGAGTACTACAAGGAGATGGAGATTGCCATGATACGAGCCAATGTCACGGAAGATGATGAGCAAACTATGGCACGTTTCTTGAATGGACTCAACCATCCCATCAAGAAGATCGCCGACTTCCAACCATACTCGAACCTCATTGAGCTAGTGGATCAAGCTACCAAAGCGGAACGCCAAGTGCAAGATGATTTCAAGTATGCCAAGTTCTCATCCAAGTCCTACGGATTCTCCAACAACCAAGCTTCAACGACTCCAACACCATCTACCAAGCCTTCTACAAGCAATGTCGACAAGTTGAGTTCCAAGAAAGCTTTGTCAACTCAAAGTCATCCTCCTACGAGCAACTTCAAGCCGAGAGCTTCATCATCATCAACCCCAACCGATGAGACCGTCAAGATGAGTTCCTTCAAGTGTTTCACTTGCGGAGGCCGAGGCCACAAGTCCTATGAATGCACCAACAAGCAAACCATGATCCTCAATGATGATGTCACTTATGACTCAATGAGTGAAGGCGAAATGGAAGCCATCGAGCAAGTCACCATGCACCGACAAGTGAACGATGAAGAAGAACAAGTATTTTGCGATGAAGATTCAAGTCCCGCTCTTGTTTTCTCCAAGGCCTTGACTCTACAACATCACCAAGAAGAAGACCAACCCACATATTCCATACCAAGGCCGACATCAATGGATGATCCGTCAAGGTCATCACCGATGGAGGGAGTTGTCATAATCTCGCAAGTGAAGAACTTTGCTCCAATCTCCAATTGCCCAAGACGAAGCATCCACATCCATACAAAGTGCAATGGCTTAGCGACTCCGGCACTATCCAAGTCGAGCACCGAGTACAAGTCTCCTTCAAAATTGGCGCATACGAAGACACCTTGGAGTGCGACGTCATTCCAATGACTGTTTGTCATCTTCTTCTTGGAAGCCCATGGCAATTTTATAGAGGAGTCATCCACAACGGCTGAACGAACCACTACATCTTCAAGATGAAGGGCAAGGAGTATGTATTTTGTCCCCTGTATCCAAGCCAAGTTGTCGCCAATAAGCAAGCCACTAATCGTGGAGATCATAGCGAGAGAGCGAGTCACCAAAAAGAGAGTGAGCGCCACAAGCCCAAATCGAACACCTCCACGATGAGCGAAAAGAAGAACCTAGTCCTATTAGCCACCAAAAGTGAGATAAGAGGAGTGTGTGAGAACCCATCTAGTGTCCTACACTACGTCCTTGTGTGCAAGGACAGTGCACCAAAAACTAACACTTCTCACACTCTTCCTCTAGTGTTGTCTTCTCTTCTGCGGGAATTTCAAGACGTTTTCCCCGATGAGCTACCTCCGGGACTACCTCCACTACGAGGCATTGAGCACCGCATCGACCTCATCCCCGGAGCACCGCTTCCGAACAAAGCTCCCTACCGCGTCAACCCCGAAGAAACCAAAGAAATACAACGTCAAGTAAATCATCTTATAGACCATGGACATGTGCGTGAAAGTTTGAGGCCTTGTGCCGTCCCGGTCATTCTTGTGCCAAAACGAGACGGTAGCTTTCGCATGTGCTCCGATTGTAGACCTATCAATGCTATCACCGTTATCTATAGGTATCCCATTCCACGCCTTGATGACATGCTTGATGAACTTAGTGGTGCCACTATCTTTTCAAAAAAATGATCTTAAGAGTGGTTACTATCAAATCCGCATACAAGAGGGTGATGAATGGAAAACCGCTTTCAAAACCAAGTTTGGCTGGTATGAATGGTTAGTCATGCCTATGGGTCTCTCTAAAGCACCGGGTACTTTTATGCGTCTTATGAATCACGTTTTTCGCCCTTACATTGGTATATTTGTTGTGGTCTACTTTGATGATATCCTTGTTTTTAGCAAGTCTCTCAAAGAGCATGTCACCCATGTTAGAACCGTTTTGCAAACTCTTCGAAAGGAGCATCTCTATGCTAATATGGAGAAATGCCTTTTTGGCGTTGACAAGCTCATTTTCTTGGGTTTTGTTGTTTCCTCTAAGGGTGTTCATGTTGATGAGTCCAAGATCAATGCTATTAAGACTTGGCCACAACCAACCAATTTGCAACAAGTGCGTAGCTTTCTTGGCCTTACGGGCTTCTATCGTCGCTTTGTGAAGGATTTTAGCACCATTGCTTCGCCTTTACATGCTTTGAGCAAGAAGAATGCGCCTTTTGTTTGGGGACCATCCCAAGATACCGCTTTCAATGAGCTCAAGAACTTGCTTACTCATGCTCCCGTGCTTGCTTTACCCAACTTTGACAAAACCTTTGAGATTCATTGCGATGCTAGTGGTAATGGCATAGGAGGTGTGTTAACGCAAGAGAAGCGCCCCATAGCTTACTTTAGTGAGAAACTATCCGGCGCGCAACTCAATTACCCCATCTATGACAAAGAGCTCTATGCTTTAGTGCGCGTCTTGCATGAATGGGAACATTACCTTCGTCCCCATGAATTTATCATTCATACCGATCATGAGACTCTCAAGTATCTTAAGGGCCAGACCAAGTTGAACAAGCGTCATGCTAAGTGGAGTGAATTTATTGAGTCTTTTCCTTATGTCATCAAGTACATTAAGGGTAAGGAAAACATTTTAGCGAATGCCCTTTCTCGCATATGCATGCTTGTCACTCAAGTTGAATTGGATATCATTGGTTTTGAGCATATCAAAGACTTGTATGAGCATGATCCTACTTTTGCTACTCCATATGCCAAGTGTTTGTCGCACAACTTTTGGGAACGTGATGACCCACAATTATAGGGGATCTATCATAGTCCTTTCGATAAGTAAGAGTGTCGAACCCAATGAGGAGCAGAAGGAATTGATAAGCGGTTTTCAGCAAGGTATTCTCTGCAAGCACTGAAATAATAGGTAACAGATAGTTTTGTGATAGGATAATTTGTAATGAGTAGCAAGTAATAAAAGTAAATAATGTGCAGCAAGATGTCCCAATCCTTTTTGTAGCAAAGGACAAGCCTCCACAATCTCTTATATGATGCAAAGCGCTCCCGAGGACACATGGGAATATCGTCAAGCTAGTTTTCATCACGTTCATATGATTCGCGTTCGGTACTTTGATAATTTGGTATGTGGGTGGACTGGTGCTTGGGTGCTACCCTTACTTGGACAAGTATCCCACTTATGATTAACCTCTATTGCAAGCATCCGCAACTACAACAAAAGTATTAAGGTAAACCTAAGCATAGCATGAAACATATGGATCCAAATCAGCCCCTTACGAAGCAACGCATAAACTAGGGTTTAAGCTTCTGTCACTCTAGCAACCCATCATCTACTTATTACTTCTCAATGCCTTCCTCTAGGCCCAAATAATGGTGAAGTGTCATGTAGTCGACGTTCACATAACACCACTAGAGGAGAGACAACATACATCTCATCAAAATATCGAACGAATACGAAATTCACATGACTACTAATAGCAAGACTTCTCCCATGTCCTCAGGAACAAACGTAACTACTCACAAAGCATATTCATGTTCATAATCAAAGGGGTATTAATATGCATATAGGATCTGAACATATGATCTTCCACCAAGTAAACCAACTAGCATCAACTACAAGGAGAAATTAACACTACTAGCAACCCACAGGTACCAATCCTGGACTTAGAGACAAGAATTGGATACAAGAGATGAACTAGGGTTTTGAGAGGAGATGGTGCTGGTGAAGATGTTGATGAAGATTGTCCTCTCCCTATGAGAGGAGCATTGGTGATGACGATGGCGATGATTTCCCCCTCCGGGAGGGAAGTTTCCCCGGCAGAACAGCTCCGCCGGAGCCCTAGATTGGTTCCGCCAAGGTTCCACCTCGTGGCGGCAGAGTCTCATCCGGAAAGATGGATTATGATTTTTTTTCCTCATCGAAAGACTCCATATAGCAGAAGATAGCTATTGGAGGGCCACTAGGGGGCCCACAAGGTAGGGGGGGGCGCCCAGGGGGTAGGGCGCCCCCACCCTCATGGGCAGGGTGTGGCCCCCATGGTGAACTTCTTGTGCACAGTATTTTTTATATATTCTAAAAATGTCTTCCGTGAAGTTTCAGGACTTTTGGAGCTGTGCAGAATAGGTCTCTAATATTTGCTCCTTTTCCAGCCCAGAATCCCAGCTACCGGCATTCTCCCTCTTTATGTAAACCTTGTAAAATAAGAGAGAATAGGCATAAGTATTGTGACATAATGTGTAATAACAGCCCATAATGCAATAAATATCAATATAAAAGCATGATGCAAAATGGACGTATCAACTCCCCCAAGCTTAGACCTCGCTTGTCCTCAAGCGAAAGCCGAAATCGAAAAATATGTCCACATGTTTAGAGATAGAGGTGTCGATAGAAATAAAATACGGACATGAGGGCGTCATGATCATTCTTAGAACAACAACTTATATAATTCTTGTCATATGATCTCTTATGCTAGAGTAACAATTCAATCACAATTTCAAGTATGAATCATATATTTCATTGAAAACTAACAAACTATAATCTCAGTCATTGGAGCAATTACAATTTATCATAACATAGGAAAGAATCAATATAAGAGCTTTTCAGGAAGTCCACATACTCAACTATCATATAGTCTTTCACAATTGCTAACACTCATGCAATACTTATGGGTATGGAGTTTTAATCGAACACAGAGAAAGATAGGGGCTTATAATTTTGCCTCCCAATGTTTTACCTCAAGGGTAACAACAATAATAGTTCATGAAAACTCACATCCAATTAGCCATATATACCAGGATCTTTCCAACATGTTGTGCTTGCCAAAAGATAAATGTAAAAAGGAAGGGTGAAGATCACCATGACTCTTATGTAAGGTAGGAGATAAAGGTAAAAGATAGGCCCTTCGCAGAGGGAAGCAGAGGTTGTCATGCGCTTTTATGGTTGGATGCACAAAATCTTAATGCAAAAGAACGTCACTTTATATTGCCACTTGTGATATGGACCTTTATTATGCAGTCTGTCACTTTTATTTCTTCCATATCACACGATCGTATAAAGCTTATTTTCTCCCACACTAATAAGTCATACATATTTAGAGAGCACTTTTTTTATTGCTTGCACCGATGGCAACTTACTTGAAGGATCTTACTCAATCCATAGGTAGATATGGTGGACTCTCATGGCAAAACTGGTTTAAGGGTGTTTGGAAGCACAAGTAGTATCTCTACTTGGTGCGATGAATTTGGCTAACATGAGAGGGAAAGACAAGCTCAATCATGTTGGAGGATCCATGGCAATATAATTTATCTCAGATGTAAGAAAACATAACCCATTACGTTGTCTTCCTTGTCCAACATCAACTCTTTAGCATGTCATATTTTAATGAGTGCTCACAATCATAAAAGATGTCCAAGATAGTATATTTACATGTGAAGACCTCTCTTTCTTTATTACTTCCTATTAATTGCAACGATGACCAAAACTATGTTTGTCAACTCTCAACAACTTTTAATCATCATACTCTTTCTATGTGAGCCCATTACTCTCCATAAGATCCAAATGATCTCTTTGTTTCTTTTTATTCTTTCTCTTTTCTTTTATTCAGTCAAGATCATGGCAAAATAATCAAGCCCTTGACTCAACACTAATCTTTATTATATATAGCTCACAGACTCGATTACAATGAAGGATCATAAAGCAAAACTCACAACTAGATCATACTAAAACTTTATTCTACTAGATCAAGATATTACCAAAAGGATCGAACTAAGAAAATGGTAAAGATAAAAGTGATGGTGATACGATACCGGGGCACTCCCCGAGCTTGGCAGTTGCCAAGGGGAGTGCCCATACCCATGTGATTATGTCTCCTTTGTTGGTGAAGAAAGTGGAGTTGTTGATGATGGATAGTCGCACATCGAGCATAGGAGGTCTTCTAACTTGCGGATAATGCCTTTGAGTGCGATGATATGCTCCTTCAACAAAATATTTTTCACGTGTGAGATACTTATTTTGTATACGAGCTAACTCAATCATCTTGAAAGCTTCGATCTTAGTTGGGGTAAGAAGATTGTGATCAAGTTGAAGGATGTCTTCTGTTGGCGGAGCTTGGTCCTCTGTGTCTTTCTTGATCCCTTCATCCTTGTTGATCTCCATGGGTTCTTCTCTCTTCAGCTCTATCTTCATTAGCCAAGCATCGCTGCCCTCATTGTTGGAGGAGGAGGGAGACGACATGATGCCTAGCGTTGACAACCCTGGCAGAAAATAGCTCGAAACAAGAACAAGAGATTTTTGCGTGATACGGTGGTCAAAACCTTCGGGAGGTTATATAATGAATTTTTACCGATCAAAATACGTGTCATGTAAGAAAACGGAGTCTGGAGAGCACACGAGGTGCCCACGAGGTAGGGGGGCGTGCCCTCCACCCTCGTGGAGGCCTCGTGTCCTTCCCGAACTGCTTCTTATTTTTCTATTTTTCTAAATATTCCAAAACGGGGAAATATTGCCATAAAAATTGTTTTGGAGTCGGTTTACTTACCGTACCACATACCTATTCCTTTTTGGAGTCTGAAACATTCCGGAAAGTGTCCCTTATGTATTCCTCCGGGGTTATGGTTTCAATAACATTGGTTTCAACATTTATAGGATTACCTGAGATATAATGTTTAATTCTTTGACCGTTCACCACCTTCGGGTTTGTGCCTTCGAAGTTGTTGATTTTTATGGCACCGGAACGATAGACCTCCTCGATAATGGAACGACCTTCCCATTTAGAGAGAAGTTTTCCAGCAAAAAATCATAAATGAGAGTTGTATAATAATACATAATCACCTACATTAAACTCATGCTTTTGTCTTTTGTCATGCTATATTTTAACTTTTTCTTTAAATAATTTGGCATTCTCATAGGCTTGGGTTCTCCATTCATCAAGTGAGCTAATGTCAAATAACCTCTTCTCACCGGCAAGTATGAAATCATAATTGAGCTCTTTAATAGCCCAATAAGCCTTATCTTCTAGTTCGAGAGGTAAGTGACATGCTTTTCCATAAACCATTTTATACGGAGACATACCCATAGGATTTTTATATGAAGTTCTATAGGCCCATAATGCATCATCAAGTTTCTTGGACCAATTCTTTCTAGATCTATTAACAGTCTTTTGCAAAATTAATTTGAGCTCTCTATTACTGAATTCTACTTGACCACTAGACTGTGGGTGATAAGGTGAGGCAATTCTACGATTAACATCATATTTAGCAAGCATTTTACGGAAAGCACCATGAATAAAATGTGAACCACCATCAGTCATTAAATATCTAGGGACTCCAAACCTCGGAAAAATAACTTCTTTAAGCATCTTAATAGAAGTCTTATGATCAGCACTACTAGTTGGAATAGCTTCTACCCACTTAGTAACGTAATCAACAGCAACTAAAATATGTGTGTATCCATTAGAGGCACGAAAATGTCCTATATAATCAAAGCCCCAAACATCAGATGGTTCAATAACAAGTGAATAATTCATAGGCATTTCTTGACGTCGACTAATATTACCAATTCTTTGACATTCATCACAAGACAAGATAGACTTACGGGCATCCTTGAAGAGAGTAGGCCAATAAAAACCGGATTGCAGTACCTTGTGTGCAGTTCTGTTTCCAGCATGGTGTCCTCCATAAGCCTCGGAGTGACACTTGCGTAGGGTCTGTTCCTGTTCATGCTCAGGTACAAAATGTCTAATAACACCATCTACTCCTTCTTTATAAAGGTGTGGTCATCCCAAAAGTAATGTCTCAAATCATAGAAGAGCTTTTTCTTTTGCTGGTATGTGAAACTAGGTGGTATAAATTTAGCAACAATGTAATTAGCATAATCAGCATACCATGGAGCATTATGAGAAGCATTTATAACATTTAATTGTTCATCAGGAAAGCTATCATGAATAGGTAGTGGGTCATCAAGAACATTCTCTAGCCTAGACAAGTTGTCTGCAACGGGGTTCTCAGCTCCCTTTTTATCAATAATATGCAAATCAAATTCTTGTAGCAGGAGAACCCATCTAATGAGTCTAGGTTTAGCATCTTTTTCTTCATAAGGTATTTAATAGCAGCATGATCCGTGTGAATAGTTACTTTAGAATCAACAATATAAGGTCTAGACTTATCACAAGCAAATACAACTGCTAAGAATTCTTTTTCAGTAGTACCATAATTTCTCTCATCATTGTCTAGAGTTTTACTAGCATATTGAATAACATTTAATTTCGTATCAACTCTTTGCCCTAGAACAGCACCTACAGCATAATCACTAGCATCACACATAATTTCAAAAGGTAAATTCCAATCAGGTGGCTGAACAATAGGTGTAGAGGTTAATGCTTTCTTAAGTATTTCAAATGCTTCTACGCAATCATCATCGAAAAAATTGTATATCTTATTGTAATAAATTAGTCAGAGGCCGAGAAATTTTTGAGAAGTCCTTAATGAAACTCCTATAAAAACCGGCGTGACCAAGGAAACTTCTTATACCTTTGATATCCATGGGACATGGCATCTTTTGAATAGCATCAACTTTAGCTTTATCAACTTCAATACCTCTTTCAGAAACTTTATGCCCCAAGACAATACCTTCATTAACCATAAAGTGGCACTTTTCCCAATTCAAGACAAGATTAGTTTCTTCACATCTTTGCAAAACTCGATCAAGGTTGCTTAGGCAATCATCGAAAGAGGATCCATAGACGAAAAAATCGTCCATGAAAACCTCACAAATCTTTTCACAAAAGTCAGAGAATATAGCCATCATGCATCCTTGAAAGGTAGCAGGTGCATTACATAAACCAAAAGGCATACGTCTATAAGCAAAAGTACCAAAAGGGCAAGTAAAAGTAGTCTTTGATTGATCATTGGCAGACACAGGTATTTGAGAGAAACCAGAATAACCATCTAGAAAGCAAAAATGTGTATGTTTGGATAATCTTTCTAGCATTTGATCGATAAAAGGTAAGGGGTAATGATCATTTTTAGTAGCTTTATTTAATTTGCAGAAATCAATTACCATCCTATAACCTGTAATAATTCTTTGCGGGATCAACTCATCTTTATCATTAGGAACGACAGTAATACCTCCCTTCTTAGGGACTCATTGGACAAGCCCACTGACTATCAGCAACGGGATAAATTATATCTGCCTCAAGAAGCTTTACTATTTCCTTTCTTACCACTTCCTTCATCTTAGGATTCAGGCGGCGTTGATGATCACGAACTGGTTTGGCATCTTCCTCCAAATTTATTTTGCGTTGACATAGAGTGGGACTAATGCCCTTAAGATCATCAAGAGTATATCCAATAGCAGCACGATGCTTCTTCAGAGTTTTAAATAATCTCTCTTCTTCATACTCTGAAAGGTTAGCACTAATAATAACAGGATATATCTTTTTCTCATCAAGATAAGCTTATTTAAGAGTATCGGGTAACGGTTTGAGTTCAAACACGGGATCATCCTTGGGTGGAGGAGGATCCCCTAGGATTTCAACAGGCAAATTGTGTTTCAGGACGGGTTCCTATTTAAAGAATACTTCATCTATTTCCCTTCTTTCATTCATAAACATATCATTTTCATGGTCTAGCAAATATTGTTATAAAGGATCACTAGGAGATACGGCAATAGAAGCAAGACCAATAATTTCATCTTTACAAGGCAATTCCTCTTCACGGTGTTGTATACGAAATTTAGAAAAGTTGAACTCATGAGACATATCACCTAAACCAATAGTAACAACATCCTTTTTGCAATCTATCTTAGCATTAACAGTGTTCAAGAAGGGTCTACCAAATATAATGGGACAAAAGCTATCTTATTGGGAACCAAGAACAAGAAAATCAGTAGGATATTTAGTTTTCCCACACAAGACTTCAACATCTCTAACAATTCCAATTGGTGAAATAGTATCTCTATTGGCAAGTTTAATTGTGAGATCAATATCTTCTATCTCAGCAGGTGCAATATCATGCATAATTTCTTTGTATAAGTCATGGGGTATAGCACTAGCACCCATATCACATAAGGCATGATAACAATGATCTCCTATTTTAATAGAAATAACAGGCATGCCTGCCAAAGATCTAGGTTTATCTTTAGCACAAGGTTTAGCAATTCTAGCAGTCTCATCACAGAAATGAATAACATGCCCATCAATATTATCAGACAAGAGATCTTTAACAATAGCAATATTAGGTTCAAATTTAATTTTCTCAGGAGGTTTATAAGTTCTAATATTGCTTTTACGAACCACAGTTGAAGCTTTAGCATGATCCTTTATCCTAACAGGGAAAGGTGGTTTCTCAACATAAGAAATAGGAACAATAGGATCATTATAAGTGATAGTCTTTTACTCAACTTTAATAGGTGCAGCTACTTTTACTTCAATGGGAGGATGATATTTAAACCACTTCTCCCTAGGGAGATCAACACGAGTAGCAAAAGATTCATAGAAAGAAGCTACTATCTCAAAGTCAAGTCCATATTTAGTGCTAAATTTACGAAAAACATCGGTATCCATAAAAGATTTAACACAATCAAATTTAGGTGTCATACCTGACTCCTTACCTTCGTCGAGGTCCCAATCTTCAGAGTTGCGTTTAATTCTTTCCACTAAATCCCATTTGAATTAAATAGTCTTCGTCATAAAAGAGCCAGCACAAGAAGTATCGAGCATGGTGCGATTGTTATCAGAAAGCCGAGCATATAAATTTTGAATAATCATTTCTCTTGAGAGCTCATGATTGGGGCATGAATATAACTTTGATTTAAGCCTCCTCCAAGCTTGAGCGATGATTTCTCCTTCGAGAGGCCAGAAATTATATATATAATTGTGATCACAATGAACAAGATGCATAGGATAAAACTTCTGATGAAATTCCAATTTCAATAGTTTGTAGTTCCATGTCCCCATATCATCACATAGCCTATACCATGTCAATGCATCTCCCTTCAAAGATAAAGGGAAGACCTTCTTCTTAATAACATCTCTGGGCACACATGCAAGCTTAAATAATCCACAAACTTCATCCACATATATTAGGTGCTCATCAGGATGCTTTGTTCCATCTCCTACAAAAGGATTAGCTAGCAGTTTTTCTAACATACCCGAAGGAATTTCAAAGCGGACATTTTAATTTTCACTAGGTTTAGTAGGTTGAGGAGCAACTCTTTGCTCTACTGGTCGGGGTGAAGATACCCCGAACAAGCCCCTCAAAGGATTACTTTGCATAGTAACAAGTGACAGTAAATTTCAGCACACTATATAAAATTTTCCTTACCAAATTCCACCTACCAAAGGCGCTTCACTCCCCGGCAACGGCGCCAGAAAAGAGTCTTGATGACCCACAAGTATAGGGGATCTATCATAGTCCTTTCGATAAGTAAGAGTGTCGAACCCAACGAGGAGCAGAAGGAAATGATAAGCGGTTTTCAGCAAGGTATTCTCTGCAAGCACTGAAATAATAGGTAACAAATAGTTTTGTGATAGGATAATTTGTAATGAGTAGCAAGTAATAAAAGTAAATAAGGTGCACCGAGATGGCCCAATCCTTTTTATAGCAAAGGACAAGCCTGGACAAACTCTTATATGATGTAAAGCGCTCCTGAGGACACATGGGAATATCGTCAAGCTAGTTTTCATCACGTATGATTCGCGTTCGGTACTTTGATAATTTGGTATGTGGGTGGACCGGTGCTTGGGTGCTGCCCTTACTTGGACAAGTATCCCACTTATGATTAACCTCTATTGCAAGCATCCGCAACTACAACAAACGTATTAAGGTAAACCTAACCATAGCATGAAACATATGGATCGAAATCAGCCCCTTACGAAGCAACACATAAACTAGGTTTTAAGCTTCTCTCACTAGCAACCCGTCATCTACTTATTACTTCCCAATGCCTTCCTCTAGGCCCAAATAATAGTGAAGTGTCATGTAGTCAACGTTCACATAACACCACTAGAGGAGAGACAACATACATCTCATCAAAATATCGAACAAATACCAAATTCACATGACTACTAATAGCAAGACTTCTCCCATGTCCTCAGGAACAAACGTAACTACTCACAAAGCATATTCATGTTCATAATCAGAGGGGTATTAATATGCATATAGGATCTGAACATATGATCTTCCACCAAGTAAACCAACTAGCATCAACTACACAAAGTAATTAACACTACTAGCAACCCACAAGTACCAATCCTGGACTTAGAGACAAGAATTGGATACAAGAGATGAACTAGAGTTTTGAGAGGAGATGGTGCTGGTGAAGATGATGATGGAGATTGCTGATACGTCTCCAACGTATCTATAATTTTTGATTGCTCCATGCTATATTATCTACTGTTTTGGACATTATTGGGCTTTATTATCCACTTTTATATTATTTTTGGGACTAACCTATTAACTGGAGGCCCAGCCCAGAATTGCTGTTTTTTGCCTGTTTTAGGGTTTCGAAGAAAAGGAATATCAAATGTAGTCCAAACGGAATGAAACCTTCGGGAACGTGATTTTCTCAACGAACAAGACCCGGGAGACTTGGACCCTATGTCAAGAAAGAAAAGAGGATTCCACGAGGTAGGGGGGCGCGCCTACCCCCCAGGCACGCCCTCGACCTTCGTGGGCCCCCTGTTGCTCCATCGACGTACTCCTTCCTCCTATATATACCTACGTACCCCCAAACGATCAGAAACGGAGCCAAAACCCTAATTCCACCGCCGTAACTTTCTGTATCCACGAGATCCCATCTTGGGGCCTGTTCCGGAGCTCCGCCGGAGGGGGCATCGATTACGGAGGGCTTCTACATCAATACCATAGCCCCTCCGATGAAGTGTGAGTAGTTTACCTCAGACCTACGGGTCCATAGTTAGTAGCTAGATGTCTTCTTCTCTCTTTTTGGATCTCAATGCAATGTGCTCCCCCTCTCTTGTGGAGAACTATTCGATGTAATCTTCTTTTTGCGGTGTGCTTGTTGAGACCGATGAATTGTGGGTTTATGATCAAGTCTATCTATGAACAATATTTGAATCTTCTCTGAATTCTTTTATGTATGATTGGTTATCTTTGCAAGTCTCTTCGAATTATCAGTTTGGTTTGGCCTACTAGATTGATCTTTCTTGCAATGGGAGAAGTGCTTAGCTTTGGGTTAAATCTTGCGGTGTCCTTTCCCAGTGACAGTAGGGGCGGCAAGGCACGTATTGTATTGTTGCCATCGAGGATAACAAGATGGGGTTTTCTTCATATTGCATGAGTCTATCCCTCCTACTACTTAGTTATTTCCTTTGCTATTTACTTTGCCTTTATTTTACTTTGCATCTTTATCATAAAAATACCAAAAACATTATCTTATCATATCTATCAGATCTCACTCTCGTAAGTGGCCTTATAGGGTTTGACAACCCCTATTTGCGTTGGTTGCGAGGATTTATTTGTTTTGTGCATGTACGAGGGACTCGCGCGTAGCCTCCTACTGGATTGATACCTTGGTTCTCAAAAAGTGAGGGAAATACTTACGCTACTTTGCTGCATCATCCCTTCCTCTTCAGGGAAAACCAACGCAATGCTAAAGAGGTAGCAAGAAGGATTTCTGGCGCCGTTGCTGGGGAGGTCTACGCAAAAGTCAACATACCAAGTACCCATCACATACCCTTATCTCCCGCATTACATTATTTGCCATTTGCCTCTCGTTTTTCTCTCCCCCACTTCACCCTTGCCGTTTTATTCGCCCTCTCTCTCTATCCTCCCTCTCTTTCTCTATTTGCCTCTTTTTGCCTGCTTGCTTTTTGTTTGCTTGTGTGTTAGTTCGTTTGCTTGTCGTTATGGCTAGTCCTTTATCTTCTGCCTCTATGTCTGAAATTGAGGAAATTATTGTTGATATGGACAATAATAATACCATGAAAAATTCTAATACTCCTGCTGAAGAACCTACCATCTTACATACAAAAAAATTCCGTGTTGGTAGTGGTAATATTATTGGAAAAAGGAGTTATTCAAGATTTCTTTACTTGTGCCCGATCTTCATCTTCTATGGGAAGTTCTATCCTTCATAGAACTAGTAGTCTTGCGGACGCTATTGCCATGCATGTAGTTGAACTTGAAAGACAATTTATGCACATGCATCCTTGCATACAAAGGATTTTCCTGGAATTTACTAATATTGAGCATTCTTCTGTTAAGCGTGCCACTACTATCATTTTGGCTCATGAGTTTAGATTCATAATAAAAGAGGCCAAAGAAATCTTTGCACATTATAGGGTGGACGCTTGCCGTCCTCCCATAGAGGCTATCCTCTTTGATCAAGAAGAAATAATGCGTTTTCAATCTCTAGATTATGTTGCTTTCAATGAAAATCTTAGAAAAATGGTTCCTACCAATGTTTTAGTTGACAGAATTTCTGAACTTAATGATGATTTGGCTATTCGAAAAATGAACTAGGATATTCTCTTGAATATAGGCTCACAAATTTCTGCCAAAAGAATGCTTATAATGATGAATTGGTTGTGCAATATGAAGGACCAAAGGAGGAACCTATACCTCCCAAGGTTGATCTTGGGGACTTTTGTCCCATTAAATTTAGCCCTTTCGATTACTTTTGCTTGCCTCAAAGAAAACTTGCTGCCGAACGTAGAGAATATGAAATGACTTTTAATAATCTATCTTACTATTATGGCAATACCTAGATCTATTCTTGCTTGTTATGCCTAGCTAGGGGCGTTAAACGATAGCGCTTGTTGGGAGCAACCCAATTTTATTTTTATTCCTTGCCTTTTGCTCCTGTTTAGTAATAAATAATTTATCTAGCCTATGTTTTGGTTGTGTTTTTTGTGTTTAATTAGTATTTGTGCCAATTAGAACCGTTGGGAAGACTTGGGGAAAGTCTTGTTGAACTTGCTATAAAAAACAGAAACTTTAGCGCTCACGAGAACTGCTGTCATTTTTATTTGTAAAGTGATATTTAGTTAATACTTTTTGCAGATGATTAATAGATAAATTCCTCACGTCCAGCAATTTATTTTAGAATTTTTGGGGTTCTAGATCTTGCGCTAGCTACAGATTACTACAGACTGTTCTGTTTTTGACATATTCTGTTTTTCGTGTGTTGGTTGCTTATTTTGATGAATCTACGGCTAGTAAAATAGTTTATAAACCATAGAGAAGTTGGAATACAGTAGGTATAACACCAATATAAATAAATAATGAGTTCATTACATTACCTTGAAGTGGTCTTTTATTTTCTTTCGCTAACGGAGCTCACGAGATTTTCTACTTTAAGTTTTGTGTTGTGAAGTTTTCAAGTTTTGGGTAAAGATTTGATGGATTATGGAACAAGGAGTGGCAAGAGCCTAAGCTTGGGGATGCCCATGGCACCCCCAAGATAATCTAAGGACACCTAAAAGCCAAAGCTTGGGGATGCCCCGGAAGGCATCCCCTCTTTCGTCTACTTCTATCGGTAACTTTACTTGGAGCTATATTTTTATTCGCCACATGATATGTGTTTTGCTTGGAGCGTCTTGTATGATTTGAGTCTTTTCTTTTTAGTTTACCACAATCATCCTTGCTGTACACACCTTTTGAGAGAGCCATACATGATTTGGAAGTTGTTAGAATACTCTATGTGCTTCGCTTATATATTTTGAGTTATATAGTTTTGCTCTAGTACTTCACTTATATCTTTTAGAGCACGGTGGTGGATTTGTTTTATAGAAACTATTGATCTCTCATGCTTCACTTAGATTATTTTGAGAGTCTCAATAGCATGGTAATTTGCTTAAAATCCTAATATGCTAGGTGTTCAAGATTAGTAAAATTTTCTTAAGGGTGTTTTGAATACTAAGAGAAGTTTGATGCTTGATGATTGTTTTGATATATGGAGGTAATAATATAAAAGTCATGCTAGTTGAGTAGTTGTGAAATTGAAAAATACTTGTGTTGACGTTTGCAAGTCCCGTAGCATGCATGTATGGTAAACATTATGCAACAAATTTGAAACATGAGGTGTTATTTGATTGTCTTCCTTATGAGTGGCGGTCGGGGACGAGCGATGGTCTTTTCCTACCAATCTATCCCCCTAGGAGCATGCGCGTAGTACTGAGGTTTTTGATGACTTGTAGATTTTTGCAATAAGTATGTGAGTTCTTTATGACTAATGTTGAGTCCATGGATTATACGCACTCTCACCCTTCCATCCTTGCTAGCCTCTTCGGTACCGTGCATTGCCCTTTCTCACATTGAGAGTTGGCGCAAACTTCGCCGGTGCATCCAAACCCCGTGAGATGATACGCTCTTTCACACATAAACCTCCTTATATGTTCCTCAAAACAGCCACCATACCTACCTATTATGGCATTTCCATAGCCATTCCGAGATATATTGCCATGCAACTTTCCATCATTCCGTTCATCATGACACATTCATTATTGTCATACTTCTTAGCATGATCATGTAGTTTACATAGTATTTGTGGCAAAGCCACCATTCATAATTCTTTCATACATGTCACTCTTGATCCATTGCATATCCTGGTACACCGCCGGAGGCATTCATATAGAGTCATCTTTTGTTCTAGTATCGAGTTGTAATCATTGAGTTGTAAATAAATAGAAGTGTGATGATCATCATTTTCTAGAGCATTGTCCCAAGTGAGGAATTAAAAAAGGCCATAAAAAAGAGAAAGCCCATAAAGAAAAAAAGAGAAAGGCCATAAAAAAGAGAAGGCCCAAAAAATGAGAGAAAAAGAGAGAAGGGACAATGTTACTATCCTTTGCCACACTTGTGCTTCAAAGTAGCACCTTAATCTTCATGTTAGAGAGTCTCTTGTTTTGTCACTTTTATATACTAGTGGGAATTTTTCATTATAGAACTTGGCTTGTATATTCCAACAATGGGCCTCCTCAAGTGCCGTAGGTCTTCGTGAGCAAGCAAGTTGGATGCACAGCCACTAGTTTATTTTGTTGAGCTTTCATACAATTATAGCTCTAGTGCATCCGTTGCATGGCTATCCCTTCTCCTTGCATTAACATCAATCGGTGGGCATATCCATAGCCCATTGATTAGCCTCGTTGATGTGAGACTTTCTCCTTTTTGTCTTCTCCACATAACCCCCCTCATTATATTCTATTCCACCCATAGTGCTATGTCCATGGCTCACGCTCATATATTGGGTGAAAGTTTATAGGTTTGAGATTACTAAAGTATGAAACAATTGCTTGCCTTGTCATCGGGGTTGTGCATGATGAGAGCATTCTTGTGTGACAAAAATGAAACATGACTAAACTATATGATTTTGTAGGGATGAACTTTTTTTGGCCATGTTATTTTGAGAAGACATAATTGCTTAGTTAGTATGCTTGAAGTATTATTATTTTTATGTCAATACGAACTTTTGTCTTGAATCTTTCGGATCTGAATATTCATACCACAATTGAGAAGAATTACATTAAAATTATGCCAAGTAGCACTCCGCATCAAAAATTCTGTTTTTATCATTTACCTACTCAAGGACGAGTAGAAATTAAGCTTGGGGATGCTTGATACGTCTCCAACGTATCTATAATTTTTGATTGCTCCATGCTATATTATCTACTGTTTTGGACATTATTGGGCTTTATTATCCACTTCTATATTATTTTTGGGACTAACCTATTAACCGGAGGCCCAGCCTAGAATTGCTGTTTTTTTGCCTGTTTTAAGGTTTCGAAGAAAAGGAATATCAAACGGAGTCCAAACGGAATGAAACCTTCGGGAACGTGATTTTCTCAACGAACAAGACCCGGGAGACTTGGACCCTACGTCAAGAAAGAAAAGAGGAGGCCACGAGGTAGGGGGGCGCCTACCCCCCCCCCTAGGCGTGCCCTCCACCCTCGTGGGCCCCCTGTTGCTCCACCGACGTACTCCTTCCTCCTATATATACCTACGTACCCCCAAACGATCAGAAACGAAGCCAAAACCCTAATTCCACCGCCATAACTTTCTGTATTCATGAGATCCCATCTTGGGGCCTGTTCCGGAGCTCCGCCGGAGGGGGCATTGATCACGGAGGGCTTCTACATCAACACCATAGCCCCTCCGATGAAGTGTGAGTAGTTTACCTTAGACCTATGGGTCCATACTTAGTAGCTAGATGGCTTCTTCTCTCTTTTTGGATCTCAATACAATGTTCTCCCCCTCTCTTGTAGAGAACTATTCAATGTAATCTTCTTTTTGCGGTGTGTTTGTTGAGACCGATGAATTGTGGGTTTATGATCAAGTCTATCTATGAACAATATTTGAATCTTCTCTGAATTCTTTTATGTATGATTGATTTTCTTTGCAAGTCTCTTCAAATTATCAGTTTGGTTTGGCCTACTAGATTGATCTTTCTTGCAATGGGAGAAGTTCTTAGCTTTGGGTTCAATCTTGCGGTGTCCTTTCCCAGTGACAGTAGGGGCAGCAAGGCACGTATTGTATTGTTGCCATCGAGGATAACAAGATGGGGTTTTCTTCATATTGCATGACTCTATCCCTCTACATCATGTCATCTTGCTTAAGGCGTTACTCTGTTTTTAACTTAATACTCTAGATGCATGCTGGATAGCGGTCGATGAGTGGAGTAATAGTAGTAGATGCAGGCAGGAGTCGGTCTACTTGTCTCGGACGTGATGCCTATATACATGATCATACCTAGATGTTCTCATAACTATGCTCAGTTCTGTCAATTGCTCAGCAGTAATTTGTTCACCCACCATAGAATACTTATGCTCTCGAGAGAAGCCACTAGTGAAACCTATGGCCCCCGGGTCTATCTTCATCATATTAATCTCCTACTACTTAGTTATTTCCTTTGCTATTTACTTTGCTTTTATTTTACTTTGCATCTTTATCATAAAAATACCAAAAATGTTATCTTATCATATCTATCAGACCTCACTCTCGTAAGTGGCCTTATAGGGATTGACAACCCCTATTTGCGTTGGTTGCAAGGATTTATTTGTTTTGTGCAGGTACGAGGGACTCGCGCGTAGCCTCCTACTAGATTGATACCTTGATTCTCAAAAACTGAGGGAAATACTTACGCTACTTTGCTGCATCATCCCTTCCTCTTCGGGGAAAACCAATGTAGTGTTCAAGAGGTAGCAATTGCCCTCTACCAATGAGAGGAGCATTGGTGATGACGATGGCGATGATTTCCCCCTCCCGGACGGAAGTTTCCTCGGCAGAACAGCTTCGCCGGAGCCCTAGATTTGTTTCCGCCAAGATTCCGACTCGTGGCGGTGGAGTCTCATCTAGAAAGATGGATTATGATTTTTTTTCCTCATTGAAAGACTCCATATAGCAGAAGACGGCCATCGGAGGGCCACCAGGGGGCCCACGAGGTAGGGGGTGCGTCCAAGGGGGTAGGGCGCGCCCCCACTCTTGTGGGCAGGGTGTGGCCCCCCTGGTGAACTTCTTGCGCTCAGTATTTTTTATATATTCTGAAAATGTCTTTCATGAAGTTTCAGGACTTTTGGAGCTGTGCAGAGTAGGTCTCTAATATTTGCTCGTTTTCCAGCCCAGAATCCCAGCTGCCGGCATTCTCCCTCTTTAGGTAAACCTTGTAAAATAAGAGATAATAGGCATAAGTATTGTTACATAATGTGTAATAACAGCCCATAATGCAATAAATATCGATATAAAAGCATGATGCAAAATGGACGTATCAGAACACTATTACATCAAAGATGGGTATCTTATGAGAGCTAACAAACTTTGGATCCCCGAGTCTTCTCTTCGTTTGTTGCTTTTGCAGGAATCACATGGAGGAGGGTTAATGGGACATTTTGGACGAGACAAGACGATCGCCACGCTCTGAAAGAACTACTTTTGGCCCAAGATGTTTCGCGACGTCAACCGCTTCACCAACCGATGCTCTACATGTCGCAAAGCTAAGTCCAAAGCTCAATCCCACGGCCTTTATATGCCCCTACCAATTCCATATCAACCATGGGAAGACATTAGCATGGACTTTGTACTTGGTTTTCCTAGGACTCGAAATGGGAAGGATTCCGTATTTGTCGTTGTGGACCGTTTCTCAAAACTTGCACATTTTATTCCTTGCAACAAGATAGATGATGCTTCACATGTTGCTAATCTCTTTTGTAGGGAAATATTGCGCTTACATGGAGTGCCAAAGACTATCGTCTCGGACCGCGACGTCAAGTTCCTTAGCTACTTTTGGAAGACCCTATGCGCCAAGCTCGGAATCAAGCTACTCTTCTCTACGGCATATCATCCACAAACCGACGGCCAAACGGAAGTTACCAACCACACACTCTCTGCTCTACTTCGAGTACTAATCAAGAAGAACATCAAGGAGTGGGAGGAGTGCCTACCTATCGCCGAGTTCGCCTACAACCGAGAAAGACACTCAACAACCGGCAAGTCCCCCTTCGAGGTCGTCTACGGGTTCAACCCTTTGTCACCATTGGGTATTCTCCCTTTACCACTCCAAGAGCGCATCAATTTGGACGCAAGTGCGTCGTGTGACTCATCTCAAGAATGTGCATGAAGATACAAGACATACTATCGAGCGCCAAGTACAACGACTTGCGACCAAGCACAACATCAACAAGCACCCCATGATCTTCAACATTGGTGATCTCGTATGGCTACACCTTCGCAAGGATTGCTTTCCACAAGAACGCAAGTCCAAGCTTCGACCATGAGCGGATGGACCATTCAAGGTGCTTGCACGCTACAACGACAATGCTTACAAGATCGACATCCCACGTGACAAGTACTCCGTCAGCGACATCTTCAACATCAAAGATCTCTCACCCTACCATGGTGATGAGGATTTCGATCCGAGGACGGATCTTCCCCAAGGGAGGGGAGATGATGCGGAGCATCCCATGATCATCCCCATGGACGCACCTACACCTCCAACGACACCACTTGGACCAATGACAAGAGCCCGAGCCAAGGCTATCGAAGATAAGGTGAACTCACTCCTCTCCGAACTTCCACTTTCTATGCATGAGACATGGCTACTACCTAAGTCCGAGTTGTTGTGCATGATTAGGTACAAAGAGGACCCTCCCGAGGATGCACATGAAGATGTACAAGTCCCCAAGTTCACGGGTGAAGAGAACCATCGAAAGGAGTCAAGTACACCTCCCAGGCCCCGGACATCCGGCTGCGACCCCGGACGACCGGCCCCTGGAGCTCCTTCCACCACAGCCGCGCAGCCGCCAGAAGCTACAGGCCCCGGACATCCGGCCTTTCCCGAGCCCCCGGATATCCGGCCACCAGCCCGGAAATCCAGACCCCTCCGAACCCGAGAGCAACAAAGCCCACTGCTCCAGCCCGAACATCCGGCCTCCCTAGCCCGGACATCCAGCGTCGCGTGAAAGCCCGGACAGCCGGCCCGACACCTGGACCTCCGGCCTCCCCTGTCTGCGCACAGTGAAGGGCCGAGGCCCGTGTACCCCTTTTCCCCCCTAGACTATATATACTCCACCTCGTCCAACTTTCTAGGGTTAGCAAAGGTTTAGCTCATGTTTGTGTGAGAGCTTTGCTCATCCACTTGGTTACCTTCTCCATGGAGATTCAAGCCTCCACCGGAGAAGATCCCCCAAGCGGATTCAAGACCCCTTTTAGGGAAGAACTCAAGACCTCCTCACGGAGAAGACCGTTACCATTGTATCGTCCCTAGTTGATCGTGTACCGTGTATCGTTCCATGTATCTGAGGATCTAGCACATGTGTGACTTTCTTGTGTTGGTTTAGTGTTTCTCTTGTGTTTTCCCTCTGTTTCCACCCCGTGTTCTTCGTGTTCTTCGCGGGATCCACTCCTTTCATGAAAGATCGGTCACATAGGGTTCTACCCTACATCACTATGGCTAGTCTTACAGTTTATCATTGACCTTGGCTAATACTCCCGCTCTTCATAAATATAAATATAAGATGTTTTGAATATTTCAATATGAACTATATATAGATTGAAATAAATGAACAAACATACTAAAGCGTGCATATATACATCCGATTAATGAAAATATTAGAACATTCTATATTTGTGAACAGAGGGAGTTATGGAATGCATGCACGCACGCGCAAACAGCAAGCAGCAGGTCACCAAGCCAGCAACCCCCGCCACGTCGAGGCGTGCTGGGTGACGGCCGGAGTGCGCGCTGAGCCCACCGGCCAGAGTCCACGGCTAGTTAGGAGACAGAGCCAATGACAGAGCTATGTGTATCCTTGGGGGGGGGGGTTGCCCCCCTCCCCCAACCTTGATATAATTACTGAAGAAAAACTTATTTTAGGATCTTAAATATAAGAAAGTGTATTAATTAGCCCCCAAGTATTCATGTTTTCTCTTTAGCACCCCTGATATCTTCGTCTAGTTCCGCCACTGGACGGAGCTGTCACGTACGTCGATGGTCAGCCGGCGATGATATTTTTTTCTCAAATATGCACGAATGTGCATATCATATATTAAAGAAAAAAAAAGCAAAGAAAGCCTCCATCACAATTTACATATACATGACCGTGACCGTGCGGCTTTTAGTTCGCATCCACTCCACTTACAAGCAAGTACCCTACTCCTCCCAATTAGCCCACCCATACAATCTGCCTAGAAAACCCTCCAATTCCCTTTTGATCAGCCCTGTCCGTAGCCCACACTTTGGCCTCACACTTCACCTTGGCGATTCCAGCCGGTGATGATAACATGGCGGCTCTCACTAAGGGCTAGTTTGGTTTGTGTCCACGGCTACGTGCATGGGAAATAGTGTTGCCTGGCGTGGACACGATTTGAAGTCATTCGCCTACCTGGTCAGGCAAAGTTGGATGAGAGGCGTTTGGATACTGCCCAGGCCTGGGTAGCTATTACGAATAAAAAAATAAACTCATGAGCCCATGTAGGTAGACTAGATACTGCCATTAAAGCCCAGGCACGTGATTTGTCCCGCCAGGCGCTCGAATTCTCATGCCTGGGCCAGGCTAACTACCTCCCTGGCTTCATTGCCCAAACTAACCACTCCGCATGCGAATCCAGGCCAGGCTACACCAGGCTTGTTTAGGACGTGAGCCAAACAAGATACATGCAAGACCCAGGCATGCCCCAGGCCAGGCCAGGCTTCTCCAGGACGTGATCCAAACTAGCCCTAAGTCTCGGGCCGTTAGCGAAAAGAAGGAGAGGGGAAGCCGTTAGTTCGGTGGGCGAACCGGCCCGAGACAAACACAGAAGGTAGACGGGCACGGTGCCGTCACGTAGCAGCTGGCGGCCACCTCAACCTCAACCGCATAACGGTGGGTGAGATCACACGCACTATCCAGTAGTCTGTCCACACCCTTCCCTTAGATAGTTTGTCTCCGATTAATCCAGGCTCACGCTGCATGATGGAACGAATATATGTGTGTGCAAGACGTGACGGACGTGAGGTGGATTCCACGGCTTGGCCGGCCACCTCCCCCTTTGTGTGTGTGTGTGCGCTGCACCGCTGACCTCCGTCCCGTCGGACTTCCAGTCTACTCTGGCTAACAAATATCTCGCTGCTATTATAGACAAAATATCTCAAGCTTGTGGCAGCTCTTTTTAACTTTTCCATATGCCTGTAAAAAATTAAAAGGACACACTGTAGGGAAGAAACTCCTACTATGTGGTTTATAGGACGTGCACGTAGTTTTAGGTCATTGATTGGACTAGCTAAATATGAGTTATATGTCACTAAAAGTATATCATTAGATTCTTAAGCAGATGTAGTTTCTAAACATATATTTTTCATCAAGTATAATACATATTTAGTTAGCTAAATTGTCAACCTAGAACGATGCGCATGCCTTATAAACCGAGACGGAGGAAGTAGAAAAATGCCAGTAAGTACAAATTTAAGGGAACATTTATCGCTTTGCTAACACCTGCACGGCGATTGCGAAACACAACCTTGACCCATCAGTGGAAGTAACCTGAGAAGCCGTCGTTTTGCATGACGGCACGGCCTTCCTGTTTCCTGGAATAACAATTGTTTCTGAGCATGTCTGGACTGTGCAGCCATGCTAACAGCAGCAGCGTCTGAGCCAAGGCTGAAGCTGCACTGCAGGATTAGCGCGCACTACTGCGAAAAGTGCTTGCGCTACCGAGCTTCACTGCTCTTAGTATTTGAAATTTTTGAAAAACACACGTTTGATACTAAAAAAAATCTTAAAACAAATACGTGGATACATACACATATTCCTAAGGCCTGGTAAAAATCTGGAAAAGAAATAATTTGTATTTTAGGAAATACAAAAAAGAGAATTTTCTGACATAAATGGCACCCTTTTTATACTATATACTGTCAGAAATTTATTTGTTTTCCTATAGCCCAAAACAAAACAAGATTTATACTGAAACTTGATGCGTGTAATCGGAATGTGTATATGTATCCCCAGGAAAAAATTCACATTTTTTTGAAACTCCAAAACCCTGAATTTTAAAATATTAAAATAAAGAGAGCCGTGAAGCTCGGTTGCTGCAACGCCTCTCCCGCACTACTGCTACTACTAGTTCAAGGCTGAATGTCCGACTTCTACGGAGAGGTCGCTTCGTTCCACCGCTTCGTCCAGACTGAAATCAGTCGACGAGGCAGTGTGCGAGGGAGTACTTTTGACAGATAAAACGCATGGAAAATACTACTGGTACAACACAAAATATCGTGTTATTTTGTGATGGTGATTAGCGCACGCTTTAGTTGCTGGTCAGAGAAGTCACTAGGACCAACACCTTCTGTTATCCGTCTTATCCAAAACGACAAACTTTTTACATGACCGTAGGTAATTCACTAGCATATCCTGTGGTGCACTATGCCCACAAATTCCACCATGCAGAAAGGAAAGAAAAGCGAAGAAGAAAAATAGATAAGGCACCAGTGCCAATGCAGCTCTGTTGACGAGGGAGATTCCATGGAGTCGTGGAAGAGAGAGAGAGAGAGAGAGAGAGAGAGAGAGAGAGAGAGAGAGAGAGAAGGGTCGTGGTGGTGCAGCAGTAAACCCAACATGTCTCGCCAAGTTGTGGCCAAGAATCCTACAACATGCACGCGAGAGCCCCATCGAACACCATTCTCCATCGGCGTATGTACTGAATCCATGTCCCGTCATTTTCCTAGGTAGCTTGTGCCGAGAATAATACCCAGCGACTGCAACTCGCCGCACTGCACTGTCTTGGGTTGATCCACAGTCATCCTGGATGACAACATGCTAAGCACACACGGCCACTAATCTGCCGCGACGGCGACGTGTCGGCGTCGACTTGGATCGACTGGCCAAAACAATCTGCGGCGGCCGACGCCAGTTGTGTCCTGGGCTCCTGGCCGGTGGCTGAGTTCTACCATTCTATGGGCTGCAGGAATCAGGAATGAGAACCTCCCCATAGTAACAGTGTTCAGGTGTTCCGAGACTGTAGCAGATGCAAAGCCAAAGGTGGCGGGGTGCCGGGGACTGCTGTTCCGGTGACTTCCTGGAGAGTTCTCGCTGATCATGATGAATGAGTGAGCAAGCATCTGATTCCTTAGAAATATCCATTCAGGTTTCAGCTTCTTGTATTGGGGTCTAACAAAACATTACCCAGAATAGGGTGGCGGCTGCACATGTTGCAGAAGGGCTGCTTTGCTCATCACAAGAGGGCCAGATCCATTCACTACCACTGGCACATTATGCCATCATCATCATCAACTTGTGCCCCCTTTTTGATATCTGCAGATGGTGGCGCCATAATGCAACTGAACCTCGCCGTCGCCGGCCGGTAGGAATGGCTGCTGGCCTGTAGCCCTTTCCCATGACCGGTCGCTGTCGAGATGACGAACCGAGGCCGCGAGCACAATGTGTGACGGCGACCACGCCGTCGACCATAAACTTCTCCGGTGCATCAGCATTTTTGGAAAACAATATAGCATCAAGTTGATACAACATGCATGATGAGCGACACCTGATCAATACATTGGTAAGGTGCACACAGTCGGAAACAAACCTTGCAACAAAGTATATAAAAACGATATACTAGCAACAGTAAAGCCATGTGGGAATTCCCCTCCCGCCACACTGAATGCAGTATATTAAGAAACGAGATACCACCCGCTCCAACCGCATACTTACCGTCTTGAAAAACGATTGATACTCTGTTCAGTGTACCGCATACGATACCGCATACAAAACATCAACCCTAGATCATGCAGCCCTTGTGCTCAACTGCTATTCTGCAGAAAACCCTTTCCCCTAACATGAAGAAAGGAGAGGAGCATTATCCATGGCATTTGTGCATGTCCCCTTCAGCGCGCGCCCCTTTCACTGCTACTAGTGACACCAGCACTTGCGGGGAACAGGAATAAGCAACGCCAAAAAGTGAGAACAAATCTTTATGCAGCAGCTCTAGGATCATCTGCCATAAGAGAAAAATTGAGGATGTAATTAGATTAACTAACAGATCTAGGGTTGATTTGATGCAATAAGTAACACTCGGCTTAGTGCAGGTCCCCATCAGGAAAGTAAAGAGTTATATTAGGTGATTGCATCTTTAATCCAACATAATTATCTTGGAAAAGATCATTTGGCGTTTCTTATCCTTGTGGGGATGATCTTTACCCAATACTTGAAAATTGCTTTATCCAGTGCGCCAACTTAGCGTTTACTATGGAAATCTGATATATAGGAATCTCCGATGTTTTCTCTTAGTGATTAATCTCTAAAGATGTTGCGATTATTGTTACCAAATTCTTGTTTTTGAAGTTGGGCCCGTGACTAGATGTCAACCCGTATGAAATCTTCGCATATATATAGCATGATCCAAAGAATGTGGTGACACAATCTCTAGAATAAGAACTTAACATACTATAATTATATCAATGAAAACAAAGTCATTGCACAAAAGGCCATGGCCATTATCCGTAGCATTCACTTAATAAGATAATAAAGAGAGCATTGCAGACATACAACGGTTTCTGCAAGTGCTTTGATTATTTTCACCAAGATAAGAAGAATCGTTCCACTCACATCATCACAAAACCGATGCTACTAGAAGTATTAGACGGTTAGTGCTGTTGAAGTATAAGAACCTCCACTAGAATTATATATACATTTTTTTTGAAAAGGAGGTCATCCCCGGCCACTGCATCGGGGAGATGCATTCGGCCACTTTATTAGATAAAGTCCAACTAACAAAGTCTGGTCTGCAAAGTACAGCTCATAAAAGGAGCAAAAAAATAAAGAGTAAACAACTCAATGCCACAACTGGCTGGACGGAGAACACTAAGGACCTATTCTATGAAGTGACCTCCATCCAAACTGGTTGAAAATACTCTGTGCTACCATCTCCCACCGGTTGCACCCAGTAACCAGCTACTCCCTGGAGGCCGTAGAAGTGAGTAATGACCACGTACGGATCCATGCCGTAGCCCTGAAGATAACCTACAAGAAGTTAATCATAGGTCTTCTGTTAAAAATCATATCATTCTTGCAGTTCTATATAGCCCAAAAAAGTGCGCATATTCCAATCCGAATACTAGACGCAATTTGAGTAGCCACTCCATTTAGCCACGTTCCAAACAACGCTTCAATGCTATCTGGAGGAATAATATTAAAGGCTACATGAACCGACCTCCAAAGTAACTTCACGAGAGGGCAATCAAGAAATAAGTGTTGGATTGTTTCATCATGAACCCAAAAATAACAACGCGAACTACCTACCCATCTCCGCCTTAATAAGTTATCTTTGGTAAGGATCACCTGCTTGTCCACAAACCACATAAAATCTTAATTCGTAAGGGAACCTTGACTCGCCAAATGTGAATCGATCGTGGGATTGGGCCGGAATTTATAAGATCTAAGTACATCGATTTAACCATGAACACTCCATTACCCGTTAGCTTCCAGTTGAAAGTATCTCTCTGATATGAGAGATGTACCTCCATCAACCTCCTGACTAAGTGTAACCAGGAGGTCCATCGTTCCCCTACTAGAGACCTCCTGAACTGGATATTTAAAGGCACCGTCTGCAGCATCGTTGCTATGTAGTCCTCCTTACGTTGAGCAATGTGATATAGGGAAGGATATTGGAGAGCTAGCGGCGTGTCGCCTAACCATGTATCCTCCCAAAACCTTGTTGTTGTTCCATCCCCAACAATAAACTTCACCCTATGGAAGAAGGTTTGTTTCACTCTCATGAGTCCCTTTCAAAATGGTGAATCATTTGGTCTTACAGTAAACCGGGCTAGAGTTTTGGAGTGCAAATATTTATTTCAGAGGATCTGTGCCCACATACCCTCGGAATCTTGTGATAACATGTAAAGCCATTTGCTCAATAGACACTTATTTTTTACCTCGAGGTTCTTGATCCCAAGACCCCTCTGGTCTTTTGATCGACAAATAATATCCCATCTTGCCTGGCGATATTTTGTCTTAACCTCATCTAATTGCCAGAAAAAGCGAGATCGATAGAAGTCTAATTTCTTGCGTACCCCTTTGGGCACCTCAAAAAAGGCAGGAGGAACATTGGCATACTCGTAAGTACCGAATTTATCAATACTAGCTGTCCTCCATAAGGCATAAGCTTACCCTTCCAGCAGCTTAGTTTCTTCTCGAATCGATCCTCGATACATTTTTATTCTTTATTAGTTAATTTCCTATGGTGGATTGGAATGCCTAGATAACTGAAAGGCAAAGATCCCAGCTCACAACCGAACAGGTTCTTGTAGTTGTCCTGGTCTTCTTTGGCGCTGCCAAAGCAGAACAATTCGCTGTTGTTAAAATTGATCTTTAACCCAGACAGTTGTCCAAATAGGCATAACACTAGCATCATATTTCTGGCTTTTGCGAGGTCGTGCTCCATGAATATAATGGTGTCATCCGCATATTGTAGGATAGAGACTCCCCCATCCACCAAATGGGGAACCAAACCACCTACCAAGCCCTTCTCCTTGGCCTGGCCTATGAGAACTGTCCACATGTCTGCCACGATGTTAAACAGAATCGGAGACATCGGGTCTCCTTGTCTCAGGCATTTATGCGTTTGAAAATAATGACTAATGTCATCATTCACCTTTATCCCGACACTACCTTTCTAGACAAACGAATCCACCTGATTCCTCCATGTCTTATTAAATCCTTTCATGCGCATGGCTTGCTGCAGAAAAGGCCATTTGACCTTGCATATGCCTTCTCAAAATCCACTTTGAATATAACTCCATCGAGTTTCTGCAAGTGGATTTCATGTAAAGTTTCGTGCAAGACAACTACCCCTTCTAGGATGTGTCTTCCAAGCATAAAAGTAGTCTGACTTGGTTGCACCACCGAATGGGCAATCTTTGTCAGTCTATTGGTGGCCACTTTTGTAAAGATCTTGAAACTCACATTCAAGAGACAAATGGGCCTGAATTACTCTATGCGAATTGCTTCCTCTTTCTTTGGCAGAAGTGTAATCGTGCCGAAATTTAAATGAAACAGTTGTAGATGTCCATTAAAGAGATCATGAAACATAGGCATGAGATCATCTTTCACAATATGCCAACATTTCTTATAGAATTCTGCCGGGAACCCATCTGGTCCCGGTGCCTTATTCGGTTTCATTTGAGCTATCGCCTCAAACACCTCCTTCTCAGTAAAAGGTGCAGAAAGAGTCTCATTATCCTCTTACCTCAACTGGGGGAAATCCTCAACTACACACTCATCTAGAGTCACCGCATTATCTACCAGTGGTCCAAACAATTGCTTGTAGTAGTTGGATATGTAAAGCTTCAGATTCTCATGGCCCACAACGGTTCCCTCATCTTGCTCAAGCTGAATAATCTTCTTTCTTCTATGCTTGCCATTAGCAATCATATGAAAAAACTGGGTGTTGTCATCCCCTTGGACAAACTTAAGAACCCTAGAATGTAAGGCCCATTTCATCTCCTCTTCTCTAAGCAAAACACGCAATTTCAACTCGGCCTCCGACTTGCATGCCTGCTCGGACTCGTCCAACAAATTCATTTCTGCCCGCAAATCTAGCATCTAAATTAGCTAGATAAGTCTCTCATTCTCTCTTTTATAAATCCCACTCTCATCTAGCCCAACCCCTGAAGAATGGTCTCAGGTATCTAATCTTATTCTGCCAGCGCTCCATGCTAGATCTACCTGCAACAGGTCTAGCCCACTCTCTTGCCACCATCTCAATAAAATTTTATTTTTCGAACCAACTGAGTTCAAAAGAGAAAATATTTCTATTGCCAATATGAGTTGCTTCACCCAAGTCAACTAACAAGGGCGTACGGTCGGAAATCGCCCTTTGCATCGCGTGCACCGATACCAGTGGATATTTTTGTTCCCATTCCACACTTGCAAGCACCCTATCAAGCTTCTCGTAAGTAGGATTAGGGAGAGTGTTTGCCCAGGTAAAATTTCTACCCGTGAGTTCTATCTCCCTACGATTGAGACTCTCAATGATCATATTGAACATAAATGACCACCGTCCATCAAAATGATCATTGTTTTTTCTTCCTTCCTCCTAATTATGGTAAAATCGCCACCGACCAAAAGTGGCAGTCTTTCATCCCTACATATCCTAACCAAATGCGCCAAGAAATCCAGTTTAAATTCGGGTTGGGCTGCGCCATAGACCGCCACTAAGGCCCATCGGAATCCATCCAATTTAGACCTAACCCGGAACTTCACCACATAGTCTCCTCGTACTACGTTTAGTACCTCAAGAGTTTCGCACTTCACCCCCAAGAGAATCCCACCGGATCGTCCTCTCGGGTAGGGGGTCCCGAATTTTGCATCTAAGGTCGATGGTTACAGGAGACAGGGGACACGATGTTTACCCAGGTTCGGGTCCTCTCTATGGAGGTAATACCCTACGTCCTGCTTGATTGATATTGATGAATATGAGTATTACAAGACTTGATCTACCTCGAGATCGTAATGGCTAAACCCTAGAGGTCTAGCTTGTATGGCTATGATAATGAATCTCCCCTATCCGGACTAAGTCCTCCGGTTTATATAGACACTAGGAGGATCTAGGGTTACATAAGGTCGGTTACAAAGAAAGGAATCCATATATTCGACGCCAAGCTTGCCTTCCACGCCAAGGAGAGTCCCATCCGGACACGGGTGCAGTCTTTGGTCTTCGTATCTTAACAGCCCATCAGTCCGGCCCATGGCTAACAGGCCGGACACCCAAGGACCCCTTAGTCCAGGACTCCCTCAGTAGCCCATGAACCTGGCTTCAATGACAAGGTCTCCGGCCTGTAGTGCTGTCTTCGGCATTGCAATGCGGGTTCCTCCTTCCGAACTCCAAAATAGTCTTCGGACGAATTGATCGTGTCCAGACCTATAACACACACCACACACAACCGTAGAGAGAATATAATAATAGACGAGTCCAATCCGCTGACAACTTTTACAACATGACATGACGTCTATCCGGTCATAATTTTGAACTTTTTCGCCTGCAGCTCCACGTTTTGAGACGCGGTTGTCATTGGGACGTCTTGTCAAAGCAGAGACCGTGCCCCCTTATCGCGGGATTCTCATAAATATGGGCATGGGTAACCCGACCGTGCCATTTACACAATCCTTGGGAATAGGCGAGTTTTAAGGCGAGCAGGGAGGCGTTTGATATTCGCGGCCTTTATAAGGCGATAAGGATTCGTCCTCACTTACCCCTGCCTCCTCCTTCCTCTGCCAATCCATTCTAGAGCTCCAGCGCCCAGGCCCTACCTTCCCTCGCGGAGAAAACACTCCAACCATGTCCGGATCCGGAGCAGGTGGCAAGTGGATGGCTTCTTCTGTTAAGAAGAAAGACATCAAGGAGCTTCTAGAGGCCGGATACCTGGCCATGGAGATCGTTCACCGTCTCCCGGCCAAAGGACAGATCGTCCCTACCCGAGAGCCCCATGAGAGGGTTGTGTTTCTCGCACACTTTGTCCGTGGACTGGGATTCCCTCTCCACCCGTTTGTCCGCGGACTGATGTTTTACTACGGGCTAGACTTCCATGATCTAGCCCCCAACTTTGTCCTCAACATCTCATCATTTATAGTCGATTGCGAGGCCTTCCTCCGTATCCCGCCTCACTTTGGCCTATGGCTGAAGACTTTCAATGTAAAGCCGAAGGTGGTGAGAGGCCAACAGGCAGAGTGCGGAGGCGCCATGGTGGGCAAGATGCCCAACGTTACATGCCCCGAAGGCTCCTTTGTGGAGACGGTGAAGGGGTGGCAGTCGGGGTGGTTCTACATCACCGAGCCGCGCGACACCAACTGGGCGGCGGCCATTGAATTTCGATCCGGAGCTCCGCTGCGGCTCACCTCCTCGCAAGATAAGGGCCTCGCCTGGGGCTCTTTGAGCGAGCTGACTGGGGCTCAAGACGTGCGTTCAGAACATGATAACCAAGAGGATCAAACTCATCAATGTGATCCAGGTTATGCTCATTCGCCGGATCCTTCCGTGCCAACGCCGGACTTGCTATTTGTGAGAGTTCGATCCGGCCAAGCACCAGACGCTACTAGAGCTCTTTGGCACAACGCACGAAGATATCTGGAATGTGCTCTTCAAGGCCGGCGAGACACCGCCGCCCACGACCGAAGATCGTGGGCTCAGCTTAAAGCGCCAGGATAATTCGGTAAGTTCTTTCATGTATTCAAGGTAAAGCCTTTACTGGCATATTTTGGGAAGGAGTCTAGGCCTTCCTATCAATTTTCAGGCCTGGATCGACATAGCGGGGCAGATTAATTGTCCAGCTCCACTTCCTGAAGATGAGGAAACCCCACTCCTAACGAAGATGCTCTTTCCGGCGCCTTATGATGTGTTGGAGAAGAAGGCCAAGAAGACGGCCAAAGGGAGCAGGAGCGGCCTTCGCCGAAAGGGTGCTTCGAACATGTCATCCGAAGACGAGACTGACTCTTCGGTCGCCGAAGACGACGACGAGGAGGAAGAAGGAGGAGGCTTCCCCCCGGAGGGGGGAAAGAAGAAAAGAGAGGCCTCCACGAATCTGGAGGTGAAGGCGCACAAGAGAGGGAAGGGCTCCCTTGCGGATAACTCCGCATGGGATGTCGAAAGCAGTCCGGAGCGAATGCCCCGGACCAAGCCTCGGGCTGCCTCGTAAGTACCAAAACCCTATGCACCTCCCAATACCTGGCCTTTCTAGTTTATAATATTAACATGTTTAAACTATGCCATTATAGTCCGGCCCGCGACGGCTCCCCGCGATACTCGACAGAGGATTCGCTAGACTCAAGGGAGATGGCTAGCATGTCTCCGCCGCCCGCTCATTCTGCCTCACCCAAGGGTGATGACGAGTGATAACCCATAAGTATAGGGGATCGCAACAGTTTTCGATAAGTAAGAGTGTCGAACCCAACGAGGAGCTAAAGGTAGAACAAATATTCCCTCAAGTTCTATCGACCACCGATACAACTCTAAGCACGCTTTACGTTCGCTTTACCTAGAACAAGTATGAAACTAGAAGTACTTTGTAGGTGTTATTGGATAGGTTTGCAAGATAATAAAGATTATGTAAATAAAAAGTAGGGGCTGTTTACATAAAGAAACAATAAAGTAAATATAGCGAGTGTGGAAAAGTGGTGGTAGGAGTTGCGAAATTGCCCCTTAAGCAATTGACTACTTTACTAGACCGATAGGACAACGAAAATCTACTCAGACATCATAGGATGGCAACACATCATTGGATAATAATATGAAGCATAAAGCACCATATTCAAGTAGAGGGTATAGCGGGTTGCAGGAGAGTGGACCGCTGTAGATAGAGGGGGGAAGGTGATGGAGATGTTATGAACATGGTGGAGGTGTTGGTGTAGATCGCGGTGATGATGTTGATGGCCACGACAGCGTTCTGGCGCCACCGGAAGAGAAGGGGAGAGGGGGGCCCTTCGTCTTCTTCTTCCTTGACCTCCTCCCTAGATGGGAGAAGGGCTTCCCCTCTGGTCCTTGGCCTCCATGGCATGGGACGGGCGAGATCCCCTCCGAGATTGGATCTGTGTCTCTGTCTCTCTCTGTTTCTGCGTTCCCAGATTCTTCCCTTTTACCGTTTCTTATATTCCCGGAGATCCTTAACTCCGATTGGGCTGAAATTTTAACATGATCTCTATCCGGATATTATCTTTCTTGCGGTGAAAGAAGGGCATCCACCTCCTTACGGGTGGCCCACGAGGGTCAGGGGTGCGCCCAGGGGGGCAGGCGCGCCCCCTGCCTCGTGGCCACCTCGGGCACTATCTCACGTGGATTTTTCTTCCCAAAAATCATATATATTCCAAAAAAATATCCATCAGTTTTTATCCCGTTTGGACTCCGTTTGAAACATGCAACAAACAGGAACTGGCACTAGGCACTGGATCAATATGTTAGTACCAAAAATAGTATAAAAAGTTGCCAAGTATATGAAAGTTGTAGAATATTGGCATGGAACAATCAAAAATTATAGATACGACGGAGACGTATCAACGAGGTGGCGTCCCAAAGGATCTTCCTAGACTAGGGGGAGATTCCAGAAATCGTTAAGGTGGCGCCGCAGGATGACTCCTCGGCTGCCGGACATAAGGGGAAAAAGCCCCCATGGGGACTGGTAGTGGGGGCCAAGTTCTCTTTGGCCCTCAGCCGGATACCATTCCGGAGACCTATACGGCTCTGGAGTCCAGCGAACGTCCTTCCCCGAAAGGAGGTGTGCATGTTCCACCGATGACCTCTGTCCAACTAGAGGCATCGGACAATCTGCTGGAAGCGCTGCGAGGCGCCTCCATCGTGGATGATCACCGTGTCCTTATGGGTACGGTGATCAGAAAGGTTCAGTCCGCCAAAAGCGGACTGACCGAGGCCTGCACTAGCCTTTTAACAGGATTTGAGGTAAAAATTGTAGAAAAAAATATCACAATGTGGATAGTAGCCCCCGATGCTCTGTTCGGTGTCCGGAAAGGAAAAGCCGAACAGGGGATCAAAATAATTTTCGCAGGAGTCACATAATATGTCTTTGTGAATAAGCAGGCGTCGCTGCTGGCTTCTGCTGCTCACACTGCGGAGGTCTCCGGACTGAAGCAGAACCTGGAGCAGGCCGAGAAAGAGCCCGGCCTCGTGAAGAAGCAACTGGAGGATAGCAAAGGTATGCAGTAACCTACGTGTATGTTTAGGAAGGATGAATGGTTCGTGCTGACTAAAGTGCCATGAACTTTATTAGGAGCCACGACCAAGGTGGCGGCCCTCAAGAAGGCATTAGAGAAGGCCGAGGACAAAGCGGCCAAGGAACGCACCGCGCGTGAGAAGCACGAGGCCTGGGTCGGTGAGGTTCAGCAAGAGCTCCAGGACGCCGTCAAGAAGTGCGAGTCCTTGGAGCGTGATTCTAAGACGCAAGCATCCGAACTTGTGAAGGCCCTCCAGAGCGCGCAGGAGGCTCGAGCCGAAGCCTAGAGCGCCCTTCAGGAAATCCAGGCGGCCCGGAAGAGCGCGGCGGGTAAGGCTTTCATTAAGCAAAGCAAGTCTCTAAAGGAAGCGTTCCTTTTACTTACCCGAATTTGGAGCTCTCCAGGGCGGTTACGGATTTGCCGCGCTGCGTATCAGATGCTGCCAAGTTCTATCAAGCCGAGGAAGGGAGTTCTATGGAGAAGCTGCTTTGGTCTCAATATCTTGGACCCGAACATCCTGTGTCCTTCAGCGACCAGCTAAAACAGCTGGTCAAGCTGCACAAGGCGGCCGAGCTAGCCATGAAGGAGCTGATAGTCTGACTATGGCCTGCCGCGCCGATACCTACCAGCTACTTCGGACTTGTGAAGCGGCTTGTTGATGCCTACCCCCGGCTTGAGGTTATAAAGCGGTCAGTCTGTATCAAAGGTGCACATATGGCCTTTGCCCACGTCAAAATGCACTGGGCGAAGATGGATGCCAAGGAGCTAATGACCGAGGGGCCACCTGAGGCAAGGAGCACCGCCGACCCGAGTTTTATTTTGATGGTGTCCTGGAGGGGTCTTGCATTGTTGCGGATCACTGGGTGAAAGACATTATCTTTGAATAAATGTATGCGAGCTCCCTATGCCTTGCATGATAAAAAAAGTGTTTTATGCAATATAATGCTTGTTATGTTTTTAAATTTTTACTTCTTGTGCGGCCGTGTTGTATGAAATCTGAGGGTTAACTAGTCGTCGGCTTCTGCCCCCACATAGGTAGTACGGGGGTGTTCAGGATGGAATCTGAACAATCTTGATCCAATTAGATGGTCCTTGAAGGAGTTGTTTAGCGCAACGAACCAGGCAACCAGACTATGCGGCTGTAATGCCCTCACTTAGCCATAGCAGTGCGACAATAAAAACATGGGCCCAACCCCTAGTGTCCGAACTAGAGTGCTATACGCGTCTGATCGGGAAGTACCAATCCTTTGCGTAATGCGGAAGAAATCTCCAACGATTTGCAACCTCCGAACAGCTTACCGGCTCTCGCCGCATCATGACAGTCAGTTTTCGGCTTTCTCTAGTGAGGTGCTCCTTTGGATAAACCAAGGCGCAATCGCAGTAGTTCTCTCTTTACTACCTTAGCTGATATAGCGGAACGTAAGGTAGCAAGCACAGGAGTCGGGCAACACAACTATTGACCAAAGACATGATTTGGAGCCAATGCATATAATGCTAAATTCAGGGTGCCGAACTATACTTATAAAAAGTGTTCGGACTTTTGTTGCCATAGTGTGGGGTGCTGTGCAGCCCCTAGCAAACATGAAATGTACCAAAGTGTACGGGTGCTACCTGATAGGGTTATCCACAGAGGAGCTGAAAAAAAGAAAGAAAACAGAAAAGGTACAAAGGTAAAAAGCTGGAGTCCTACAACTCCAACCGCAGACTATTCTCATTGTAATTTAATTAGTACGTCAAGGCGCATTTATACAGGTAGTGCGATAAGCAACATGCTATTTGACATGCCAGAACCAAGGGAGAGCTGCACGCGGGTCCTGAAAAACAGGTAGAGTTATCGTTAACGGAATCACCTAAAAAGTCCCCCATATGACTGCGTTTCTCGCCATCTTGGTTTGTTTTATCCTTCGAGAGGACCGATGACCAGACCACCAGATGGTGCCTGTGGGATTGAGACCTGAAAAGGAAACAAGTAAGCGTGAAAGTATGTGTGTATCCGACGTCGGTTGACCCATACTACGGACCACAAGCTAGATATGCCTCCGTCGATGCCCATGGGATTTTGAGTGCGTAGTTATGTACGCGCGGCACGAATGCCACCACTTGATTGGAACTGCGACGGAGGCCGGATTGCTAGTCGAGCTCCTGATGAGCCGAGCTCTCCTACTGTAGAGTAGTTCGGACCCTATTAACGGTGTCTGTGGGCTCGGTAGCCGAATTAAGGTTCTGCTTGAGAAGGCTGCTCTATACTTCTGCTGCAAAGGCAGCTGTGTGCTCTTCTGTACGGAGGGAGCATTCCGTATTTCCGTTGACTATTATGATGTCTGATGTCTACTACACAACCTTCTTCTTGTAGACGTTGTTGGGCCTCCAAGTGTAGAGGTTTCTAGGACAGTAGCAAATTTCCCTCAAGTGGATGACCTAAGGTTTATCAATCCGTAGGAGGCGTAGGATGAAGATGGTCTCTCTCAAGCAACCCTGCACCCAAATAACAAAGAGTCTCTTGTGTCCCCAACACACCCAATACAATGGTAAATTGTATAGGTGCACTAGTTCGGCGAAGAGATGGTGATACAAGTGGTATATGGATGGTAGATAATAGTTTTTGTAATCTGAAAATATAAAAACCGCAAGGTAACAAATGATAAAAGTGAGCGTAAACGGTATTGCAATGCGTTGAAACAAGGCCTAGGGTTCATACTTTCACTAGTGAAAGTCCTCTCAACAATAATAACATAATTGGATCATATAACTATCCCTCAACATGCAACAAAGAGTCACTCCAATGTCACTAATAGCGGAGAACAAACGAAGAGATTATGGTAGGGTATGAAACCACCTCAAAGTTATTCTTTCCAATCAATCCGTTGGGCTATTCCTATAAGTGTCACAAACAGCCCTAGAGTTCGTACTAGAATAACACCTGAAGACACAAATCAACCAAAACCCAAATTTCACCTAGATACTCCAATGTCACCTCAAGTATCCGTGGGTATGATTATTCGATATGCATCACACAATCTCAGATTCATCTATTCAACCAACACATAAAACCTCAAAGAGTGCCCGAAAGTTTCTACCAGAGAATCATGATGAAAACATGTGCCAACCCCTATGCATAGGTTCATGGGCGGAACCCGCAAGTTGATCACCAAAACATACATCAAGTGAATCACGTGATATCCCATTGTCACCACAGATACGCACGACTAGACATACATCAAGTGTTCTCAAATCTTTAAAGACTCAATCCGATAAGATAACTTCAAAGGGGAAACTCAATCCATTACAAGAGAGTAGAGGGGGAGGAGGAACATAAGATCCAACTATAATAGCAAAGCTCGCGATACACCAAGATCGTGCCAAATCAAGAACACGAGAGAGAGAGAGAGATCAAACACATAGAGCTCGTTTGGTTTGTGTCCACAAGTTGATGCCTGGGGAAATTTTTTGCCTGGTGTGCACATGAGAAGCTAGAAATTGCTGCCTGGCCAGGCTAGCCTGAAGAAAATGTGTTTCGATGAAGCCTGGCCTGGTGAATAGTTAAATGAATTTAAAAAGGAGTCTTGGACTGTACTGCTGAAATGCAATAGCTGCAGGAGTGCTGTCATTTTGTGATTAGTAATTTCCAGGCAGCAATTAGCATCCAGGCCAGCTGCCCAGGCACTCGAAATTGTACGCCTGGGGTTGCCTTGCTCTGCCTGGACCGGGCTAACTAAAGTGCTCAAGTATCCAGGCCAGGCTGTCTTCCTCGGTCCCAGGCAGCAAGCAAACAGCTTCTCTGGAAATCCAGGCATGCGCCAGGCATGACGAGGACGTCAACCAAACTAACCCATAGCTACTGGTACATACCCTCAGCCCCGAGGGAGCACCGGGATGATGAAGATGGCCACCGGAGAGGGATTCCCCCTCTGGCAGGGTGCCGGAACGGGTCTAGATTGGTTTTCGGTGGCTACGGAGGCTTCTGGCGGCGGAACTCCCCATCTATTGTGCTCCCCGATCGTTTTAGGGTATATGGAGATATATAGGCGGAAGAAGTACGTCAGGGGAGCCACAAGGGGCCCACGAGGGTGGAGGGCGCGCCCACGGGGGTGGGCGCGCCCCCCTGCCTCGTGGCTTCCTCGTTGCTTCCCTTATGTGGACTCCAAGTCTCCCAGGTTTCCTTCCTTCCAAAAATAAGTTCCGTGAAGTTTCAGGTCAATTGGACTCCATTTGATTTTCCTTTTCTGTGATACTCTAAAACAAGGAAAAAACAGAAACTGGCACTGGGCTCTAGGATAATAGGTTAGTCCCAACAATAATATAAAAGTGTATAATAAAGCCCATAAACATCCAAAGTTGATAATATAATAGCATGGAACAATCAAAAATTATAGATACGTTGGAGACATATCAGCATCCCCAAGCTTAATTCCCGCTCGTCCTCGAGTAGGTAAATGATAAAAACAAATTTTTTGATGTGGAATGCTACCTAACATATTTATCATGTATTTCTCTTTATGGTAGCAAGAATATTTAGATCCATAAGATTCAAGACAAAAGTTTAATATTGACATAAAAATAATAATACTTCAAGTATACTAACTAAGCAATTATGTCTTCTCAAAATAACATGGCCAAAGAAAGCTATCCCTACAAAATCATATAGTCTAGCTATGCTCTATCTTCACCACACAAAATATTTAAATCCTGCACAACCCCGATGACAAGCCAAGCAATTGTTTCATACTTTTGATGTTCTCAAACCTTTTCAATCTTCACGCAATATATGAGCGTGAGCCATGGACATAGCACTATAGGTGGAATAGAATGGTGGTTGTGGAGAAGACAAAAAGGAGAAGATAGTCTCACATCAACTAGGTGTATCAACGGGCTATGGAAATGCCCATTAATAGATATCAATGTGAGTGAGTAGGGATTGCCAATGAACGGATGCACTAGAGTTATAAATGTATGAAATCTCAACAAAAGAAACTAGTGGGTGTGCATCCAACTAGCTTGCTCACGAAGACCTAGGGCATTTTGAGGAAGCCCATCATTGGAATATACAAGCCAAGTTCTATAATGAAAAATTCTCACTAGTATATGAAAGTGACAACATAGGAGACTCTTTATCATGAAGATCATGGTGCTACTTTGAAGCACAAGTGTGGTAAAAGGATAGTAGCATTTCCCCTTCTCTCTTTTTCTCTCATTTTTTTATTTTTTATTTTTTTTACTTGGGCCTTCTCTTCTTTTTTATGGCCTCTTTTCTCTTTTTTTATTTAGGCTTCTTTGGCCTCTTTTATTTATTTATTTACTTTTCGTACGGAGTCTCATCCCGAGTTGTGGGGGAATCATAGTCTCCATCATCATGTCCTCACTGGGACAATGCTCTAATAATGATGATCATCACACTTTTATTTACTTACAACTCAAGAATTACAACTCGATTCTTAGAACAAAATATGACTCTATATGAATGCCTCCGGCGGTGTACCGGGATGTGCAATGACTCATGAGTGACATGTATGAAAGAATTATGAACGGTGGCTTTGCCACAAATACGATGTCAACTACATGATCATGCAAGGAATATGACAATGATGAAGCGTGTCATAACAAGCGGAACGGTGGAAAGTTGCATGGCAATATATCTCGGAATGGCTATGGAAATGCCATAATAGGTAGGTATGGTGGCTGTTTTGAGGAAGGTATATGGTGGGTTTATGGTACCGGCGAAAGTTGCGCAGTACCAGAGAGGCTAGCAATGGTGGAAGGGTGAGATTGCGTATAATCCATGCTCAACATTAGTCATAAAGAACTCACATACTTATTGCAAAAATCTATTAGTTATCGAAACAAAGTACTACGCGCATGCTCCTAGGGGGATATATTGGTAGGAAAGGACCAACACTCGTCCCCGACCGCCACTCATAAGGAAGACAATCAATAAATAAATCATGCTCCGACTTCATCACATAACGGTTCACCATACGTGCATGCTACGGGAATCACAAACTTTAACACAAGTACCTCTCAAATTCACAAATACTCAACTAGCATGACTCTAATATTACCATCCTCATATCTCAAAACAATCATCAAGTATCAAACTTCTCATAGTATTCAATGCACTTTATATGAAAGTTTTTATTATATCCCTATTGGATGCCCATCATATTAGGACTAGTTTCATAACCAAAGCAAATTAGAAGGCTGTTTAGAATCTCAAAATAATATAAGTGAAGCATGAGAGTTCATATATTTCTATAAAATAAAACCACCACCATGATCTAAAAAGATATAAGTGAAGCACTAGAGCAACAACAAACTACCCCGAAAGATATAAGTGAAGCTCAATGAGTAGTCGAATAATTATGCAACTATGTGAAGACTCTCTAACATTTAAGGATTTTAGATCTTGGTATTTTATTCAAACAGCAAGCAAAACTAAATAAAATAAAATTACTCTCCAAGCAAAACACATATCATGTGGCGAATAAAAATATAGCTCCAAGTAAAGTTACCGATGAATGAAGACGAAAGAGGGGATGCCTTCAGGGGCATCCCCAAGCTTAGGCTCTTGGTCGTCCGTCAATATTACCTTGGGGTGCCTTGGGCATCCCCAAGATTAGGCTCTTGCCACCCCTTATTCCATAGTCCATCGAATCTTTACCCAAAACTTGAAAACTTCACAACACAAAACTTAACAGAAAACTCGTAAGCTCCGTTAGCGAAAGAAAACAAAACACCACTTCAAGGTACTGTAATGAACTTATTCTTTATTTATATTGGTGTTAAACCTACTGTATTCCAACTTCTCTATGGTTTATAAACTCTTTTACTAGCCATAGATTCATCAAAATAAGCAAAGAACACACGAAAAACAGAATCTGTCAAAAACATAACAATCTGTAGTAATCTGAATCAAATGTATACTTCTCTAACTCATAAAATTCTCAAATAAATTGCTGGACGTGGCGAATTTATCTATTAATCATCTTCAAAAATAATTAACTAAATATCACTCTCCAATAAAAAATGGCAGCAATTCTCGTTAGCGCTAAAGTTTCTGTTTTCTACAGCATGATCGCAAAGACTTTCCCCAAGTCTTCCCAAAGGTTCAACTTGGCACAAACACTAATTAAAAGCATAAAACCACATCTAAGCAGAGGCTAGATAAATTATTTATTTCTAAACAGGATCAAAAATCAAGGAACAAAAATAAAATTGGGTTGCCTCCCAACAAGCGCTATCGTTTAACGCCCCTAGCTAGGCATGATGATTTCAATGATGCTCACATAAAAGATAAGAATTGTAACATAAAGAGAGCATCATGAAGAATATGACTAGAACATTTAAGTCTAACCCACATCCTATGCATAGGGATTTTGCGAGCAAACAACTTGTGGGAACAATAATCAACTAGCATAGGAAGGCAAAACAAGCATAACTTCTAGATTTTCAACACATAGAGAGGAAACTTGATTTTATTGTAATTCCTACAAGCATCTATTCCTCCCTCATAATTTTCAGTAGCATCATGAATGAATTCAACAATACAACCAGCACCTAAAGTATTCTTTTCATGATCTACAAGCATAGAATTTTTATTACTCTCCACATAAGCAAGATTCTTCTCATTTGGAATAGTGGGAGTATCATAAGAGACTCGGATACTATAAATTGTTTCCACATTAAAAGAGTAATGTTCAGAAAAAGGGTAATCATAATGATGACAAGTTTTATAAATATAATCACTACTTTTTATAGCATAAGTATCATCACAATAATCATCATATGTAGGAGGCATGCTATCATCATTATAAATTTGCATATCAAATCTTGGGAGACTAAAAATATCGTCATCAAACATAGCTTCCCCAAGCTTGGGACAAACATTAATTGCAGAAAATATATTCTCAAAAACATCATCTTCATCAAACATAGCATCCCCAAGCTTGGGCCTTTTCATATCATAATCATAATCACTCTCATCATTAATAGTATGGATAGCACCAATAGTATAGCAATTATCATATTCTTCCAAGCAAGTGCCAAAAAGATTTTCAAGAAGTATCATTATCTTCCACAATTATATTTTCATGAGGCATAATAGTAATATGAGCAGCATTATTTGGGAGAGTTATCTTTTTACCTCTCTTCTTTTTTCTTTTCTTCTTCTTCACCACATCATGTGTGGGTTCAATCCTCTTTTTGGAGCTAATTCATCATAAGAAATAATAGAAGGGTATTGGGAAGTCTCTTCCCTTTCATTAGTATTCTCTTCATCCTCTATTTCTTTTCTTTTCTTTATGTAATTGGCAATATAAGGATTTTGAATGCAATTCACCACACAATACATATAAATTTCCACTAGATCAAAGCCAAGCAGTTTATAACGGGCAAATTCTGGAAGATCCCTAGATATATGTTTCATTTCTTCGCAACCCATAAGCAAGCTAAGTTCATTATAATGTGCAAGGGAAATGAACTCATCACAATTTTTGGACACGATTAGATCATGAAACAAATTGCATCGGATGGTTAAATGACCACATTCATTGCAAAGCTCAAAAGTATGGCCAAGAAAATTTAAATTTGCAGCACAATCATCTAGCCTTTCTTGCAACAATTTAGTTTCTAAGTACTTATGCCTCTTGCAATATCTATCTTCCCTATTTGGTGTGTACCTACAAACCCAATGCACTCCACAAAAATTGACATGTTTATAGGAGACATTTTCATCATAACTAGTGCAATCATCATTAGTACCATGGATATTCAAGGAGTTCATACTAACAACATTGTGATCATGCTCATCACTCAAAGATTTAGTGCCAAACATTTTAATGCATTCTTCTTCTAACACTTTGGCACAATTTTCCTTTCCATCATACTCACGAAAGATATTAAAAAGATGAAGCGTATGGGGTAAACTTAATTCCATATTTTTTGTAGTTTTCTTTTATAAACTAAACTAGTGCTAAAACAGGAAACAAAAATATTCAATTGCAAGATCTAAAGATATACCTTCAAGCGCTAACCTCCCCGACAACGGCGCCAGAAAAGAGCTTGATGTCTACTACACAACCTTCTTCTTGTAGACGTTGTTGGGCCTCCAAGTGTAGAGGTTTGTAGGACAGTAGCAAATTTCCCTCAAGTGGATGAACTAAGGTTTATCAATCCATAGGAGGCATAGGATGAAGATGGCCTCCCTCAAGCAACCCTGCAACCAAATAACAAAGAGTCTCTTGTGTCCCCAACACACCCAATACAATGGTAAATTGTATAGGTGCACTAGTTAGGCGAAGAGATGGTGATACAAGTGGTATACGGATGGTAGATAATAGTTTTTGTAATCTGAAAATATAAAAACAGCAAGGTAACGAATGATAAAAGTGAGCGTAAACGGTATTGCAATGCGTTGAAACAAGGCCTAGGGTTCATACTTTCACTAGTGCAAGTCCTCTCAACAATAATAACATAATTGGATCATATAACTATCCCTCAACATGCAACAAAGAGTCACTCCAAAGTCACTAATAGCGCAGAACAAACGAAGAGATTATGGTAGGGTACGAAACCACCTTAAAGTTATTCTTTCCAATCAATCAGTTGGGCTATTCCTATAAGTGTCACAAACAGCCCTAGAGTTCGTACTAGAATAACACCTTAAGACACGAATCAACCAAAACCCTAATGTCACCTAGATACTCCAATGTCACATCAAGTATCCATGGGTATGATTATACGATATGCATCACACAATCTCAGATTCATCTATTCAACCAACACATAGAACCTCAAAGAGTGCCCCAAAGTTTCTACCGGAGAATCACGATGAAAACATGTGCCAACCCCTATGCATAGGTTCATGGGCGGAACCCGCAAGTTGATCACCAAAACATACATCAAGTGAATCACGTGATATCCCATTGTCACCATAGATACGCATGGCAAGACATACATCAAGTGTTCTCAAATCTTTAAAGACTCAATCCGATAAGATAACTTCAAAGGGGAAACTCAATCCATTACAAGAGAGTAGAGGAGGAGGAGAAACATAAGATCCAACTATAATAGCAAAGCTCGCGATACATCAAGATCGTGACAAATCAAGAACATGAGAGAGAAAGAGAGAGATCAAACACATAGCTACTAGTACATACCCTCAGCCCCGAGGGAGAACTACCCCCTCCACGTCTGGCAGCGGAACTCCCGATATATTGTGCTCCCCGGTCGTTTTAGGGTATATCGAGATATATAGGCGGAAGAAGTACGTCAGGGGAGCCATGAGGGGCCCACGAGAGTGGAGGGCACGCCCAGGGGGGTGGGCGCGCCCCCTGCCTCGTGGCTTCCTCGTTGCTTCCCTTACGTGGACTGCAAGTCTCCGAGGTTGCTTTCCTTCCAAAAATAAGTTCCGTGAAGTTTCAGGTCAATTGGACTCCGTTTGATTTTCCTTTTCTGTGATACTCTAAAACAAGGAAAAAACAGAAACTGGCACTGGGCTCTAGGTTAATAGGTTTGTCCCAAAAATAATATAAAAGTGTATAATAAAGCCCATAAACATCCAAAGTTGATAATATAATAGCATGGAACAATCAAAAATTATAGATTCGTTGGAGACGTATCAACGCCGCGTGGACCACCGCATCTTGAGCTTGAGATAAGTATAGTGTGGTACTGCGTTGAATCGAGCGAACGCGGTTCGTCCGAGAAGTGCTTGATAGCCGCTGCGAAAGGGGACGATATTGAAGATAAACTCCTCGCTTCGGAAGTTGTCCCGAGATCCGAAGACAACCTCTAGTGTGATTGAGCCCGTACATCGGGCCTCTACACCTGGTATGACTCCTTTGAAGGTAGTCCTGGTGGGCTTGATCCGAGATGGGTTAATGCCCATTTTTCACGCTGTGTCCTGATAGAGCAGATTGAGGCTGCTACCTCCGTCCATAAGGACGTGAGTCAGGTGGAACCCATCAATTATTGGGTCTAGGACCAGTGCGACTGAGCCATCGTGACGGATACTGGTCGGATGATCCCGGCGATCAAAGGTGATCAGGCATGACGACCATGGATTAAATTTTGGGGCGACTGGCTCTATTGCGTAGACGTCCCTGAGCGCACGCTTGCGCTCCCTCTTGGGATGTGGTTAGCGTATATCATGTTCACTGTTTTGACCAGAGGGGGAAACTTCTTATGTCCCCTTGTATTTGGTTGCTGGGGCTCCTTGTCATCGTCCTCGCTTTGCGATCCCTTTGCCCTGTTTTCGGCGTTTAATTTGTTGTCCTGTTTAAAATCCCAGCAATCTATATTTGTATGATTGGGTGGTTTGTCTGGGGTGCCATGAATCTGGCGCGGACAATCAAGTATGCGGTCCAAGCTGGATGGGCCTGAATTGTTCTTTTGGAACGACTTCTTCCGCTGACCGGACTTAGAGCCCCTGAATCCGGCATTGACTGCCATGTCCTCGGTGTTATCACTGTTCTTTCGACGCTTGTATCTATTGCGTCGAGACTTGTCTTTGCTAGTTTTAGCTTCAGGGGTGCCTACGTCGCTTGCATTGTTTTTGCTATGGGCCAACCAACTGTCCTCGCCCGCACAAAAGCGGGTCATGAGTGCCGTGAGGGCTGCCATGGATTTTTTATTTTCTTGGCCGAGGTGGCGAGCGAGCCATTCGTCGCAGATGCTGTGTTTGAAGGCTGCTAGGGCTTCGGCATCCGGACAATCGACGATTTGGTTCTTTTTACTTAAGAACCTAGTCCAGAATTTCCTGGCGGACTCTCTGGGCTGTTGAACTATGTGGCTTAAGTCATCGGCGTCGGAAGGTTGAACGTATGTGGCTTGGAAGTTATCGAGGAAGGCCTCTTGCAAGTCCTCCCAGCTGCCAATAGAATTTGCAGGCAGACTGTTGAGCCAGTGCCCAGCTGGCCCCATGAGTTTTAACGGGAGGTATTTGATGGCGTGGAGGTCATCGCCGCAGGCCATATGAATGTGGAGAATGAAGTCCTCGATCCACACCGCGGGGTCCGTGGTTCCATCGTATGATTCTATATTCACGGGTTTCAACCCTTCTGGGGATTCATGCTCCAGAACCTCATCAGTGAAGCAATGAGGGTGTGCAGCACCTCCATATCCGGTCATATCATGACGTAGCTCTGATGGAGTTCGTCTGCAGTTTTTAGCCTGCGCATGACTAAGTTTGTCACATCCGAATAGGTGGTCGTCGTCGCGTGTTAAGGCACGTCCTCGCGATCCGTAGATTGATCTAGTATGTCATGCTTTATTGTTCAGGTTTTGCCAGAGGTCATATGTATGACCGTGGGCTAATTTACCTCTTCCTGTGCGCTGAGGCGGGGCTGGCTGGTGTTCGGGGTGAGTTGCCGTTTTGTCTCGACCACATGGTGGTCGGTCAGCCTCATTGTACGATGGAGGTATGTATTCCGGCGCCTCCTCGTCAAACTGAGGTAGCAATTTGCGCGTTGGGTAGCTTTTGGTTGGGCGCTTGAGGCCGTATTCTTCGGCTTCTAGGACATCGGTCCATTTATCATTGAGCAGATCTTGGTCAGCTTGAAGCTGCTGCTGCTTCTTTTTCAGGATCCTTGCAGTGGAGATTAGCTGGTGCTTGAAGTGCTCCTGCTCAAGAGGTACCTCAGGCACGATGAAATCCTTAGTGTCGAGGCTCACCTCGTCCTCGGAGAGCGGAAGGTAATTATCGTCCTCCAAATCTTCATGCGTGGCCTTTTTACCAGGGCTAACCTGCCCGCCTTCCCGTTCATCTTGTTCATTAGCTGTATCGATGGGGTCTTCGTTGTCTTCGACACCTTCTGGCGTGTTATCTTCTCATGTGTCAGTATTGCTGTCTTTACTGCGGTGTGACTCAGAGCGGCACCGCTGACGCCAGCTTTTGGATTGTATTTCGAAAGGTTTATCTTCAGCTGGATCTTCCTTGTCATCGTTGCTGTTTTCTTTTGGTGCATCCACCTTGTATACATCATACGAGGAAGTGGCCGTCCAGCGTCCGGTAAACAGCGGGTTCTGGACCTCTTCTTCTCTGACATCATCGTCCATACCATCGATGTCCTCGGAGTCGTAATCAAGTTCGTCGGTCAAATCCTCAACCATGGCTATGAAGTGGGTGGCGGGTGAGAAGCGAAATTCTCCACCGTCAGCCCCTAGTTCGAGCTGGATATAGTTCGGTTGTGAGTCCTCCGCCAAGGACAGGTTTTTTAATGAGTTTAGCACATCGCCCAAAGGCAAGTGCTGAAAGATGTTTGCGGCGCTGAATTTGATGATCGACAAACGATCAAGCTCGGCATCCGCCGGCTCACGTGGTTCGGAACTTACGACCGGAGACGAGTACGGAGTTCCGCTGACAAAGACGTCGTGAGAGATTAAGTCTATGTGCGGCTCCAACATCGTGGAATCTGTGGCCTCCGTGATAAGGTTGATCCTCCCGTCCTTGGATGGCGCAGCTTGCTCCGAATCTAGGGACAGAGCGGTTACAGGCGCAATCTCCTGGATGCGGCTTGATGACAGATTTAGGTCATGATCATCGGGGTGACCGGTGATACGTCTCCAATGTATCTATAATTTTTGATTGCTCCATGCTATTATATTATCTATTTTGGATGTTAATGGGCTTTATTTTATACTTCTATATCATTTTTTGGACTAACCTACTAACCGGAGGCCCAGCCCAAATTGTTGTTTTTTTGCCTATTTTAGAGTTTCGCCGAAAAGGAATATCAAACGGAGTCCAAACGGAATGAAACCTTCGGGAACATGATTTTCTCAACAAACGAGATCCAGGAGACTTGGAGTGGGCGTCAAGAAACAATCGAGGAGGCCACGAGGCAGGGGGCGCGCCCTCCACCCTCGTGGGCCCCTCGTTGCTCCACCGATGTACTTCTTCCTCCTATATATATCCACGTACCCCCCAAACATCCAGGAGCACCACGAAAACCTAATTCCACCGCCGCAACCTTCTGTACCCGAGATATCCCATCTCGGGGCCTTTTTTGGAGCTCAGCCGGAGGGGGAATTCATCACGGAGGGCCTCTATATCAACTCCATGGCCTCTCCGGTGGTGTGTGAGTAGTTTACTTCAAACCTACGAGTCCATAGTTATTAGCTAGATGGCTTCTTCTCTCTCTTTGGATCTCAATACAAAGTCCTCCTCGATCTTCTTGGAGATATATTTGATGTAATCTTCTTTTGCGGTGTGTTTGTCGAGATCCGATGAATTGTGGGTTTATGATCAAGTTTATCTATGAACAATATTTGATTCTTCCCTGAATTCTTTTATGTATGATTGGTTTATCTTTGCAAGTCTCTTCGAATCATCAATTTGGTTTGGCCTACTAGATTGATCTTTCTTGCAACTGGAGAAGTGCTGAGCTTTGGGTTCAATCTTGCGGTGCTCGATCCGAGTGACAGAATGGGAAACGACACGTATTGTATTGTTGCCATCGAGGATAAAAGGATGGGGTTTATATCATATTGCATGAGTTTATCCCTCTACATCATGTCATCTTACTTAAAACATTACTCTGTTCTTATGAACTTAATACTCTAGATGCATGCTGGATAGCGGTTGATGTGTGCAGTAATAGTAGTAGACGTAGAATCTTTTCGGTCTACTTGTCGCGGACGTGATGCCTATATACATGATCATACCTAGATATTGTCATAACTATGCTCAATTCTATCAATTGCTCGACAGTAATTCGTTTACCCACCGTAATACTTATGCTCTTGAGAGAAGCCACTAGTGAAACCTATGGCCCCCGGGTCTATCTTCCATCATAGTAATCTTCCAACACTAAGCTATTTCTATTGCCGTTTATTTTACTTTGCATCTTTATTTCTCTTTATCATAAAAATACCAAAAATATTATCTTATCATATTTATCAGATCTCACTCTCGTAAATGACCGCGAAGGGATTGACAACCCCTTTATCACGTTGGTTGCGAGGTTCTTATTTGTTTGTGTAGGTGCGTGGGACTCGAGCGTGATCTCCTACTAGATTGATACCTTGGTTCTCAAAAAATGAGGGAAATACTTACGCTACTTTACTGCATCACCCTTTCCTCTTCAAGGGAAAACCAACGCAGTGCTCAAGAGGTAGCAAGAAGGATTTCTGGCGCCGTTACCGGGGAGATTCGTGCCAAGTCAAGTCAAGATTTGACTCCCGACAACGAGCCATTTCTGGCGCCGTTGCCAGAGAGTTTATGCACAAGTCAAGACATACCAAGTACCCATCACAAACTCTTATCCCTCGCATTACATTATTTGCCATTTTCCTCTCGTTTTCCTCTCCCCCACTTCACCCTTGCCGTTTTATTCGCCCTTCTTCTGTTCGTCTTTCCATTTGCTTTGGTGTCTTACTTGGCTCGTTTTCTCGTTTGTTTGGATTAGTTGTTTATTTATTTCTAAACAGAGAACCTAAGATCTATGGATGTCACAGCCCTAGCTTCTGCTGTTGCCTAGTGTTTGCATCTTGCTTGCATCATGTTTAAATTTCTGAAACTTGAATTGAGGATTGTTGAAACATCTGAAATCTAATTAAAAGAAGGGCAAGCACCCTTTAAATAGCATTCTGTGAATCCAAAATGCCCTAAAAATAGTTTTGTGAATTTTGGCAAGAGTTATATATCAAACCAAAATTCTGGAACATTTTTAAGGAATTATTTTTGGGACTCTGAATTTAAAACAATAAGTATTTGACTTTTGGATTATATTCAATTTATATAGAATATATTTTAAAAGGCCTGAAATTATTTATGTGCCTTTGGAATAGTCCATAATGGCAACATACAAATATTCAGAAGGTTTTGCCCTACTTTGATTTACTTGTGAATTTGAATCAGTGGCAAAATGATTAAATAAAAGGAAAACAACACAGATAATAAAACAGAGCATTTTTTACCTGGCCTCACCTGTGAAGCCCACCAGAGAGGCCAGCCCACCTACGCGGCCCACTAATGTACCGGCCCAGCCCACCTCCACCTCCCCGTCGTCTTCCTCCCCTCGCCCCGAAGCAGCTGCGTGCCAGCAGCAACGCACACAGGAGCTCCACCTCCTGCTTGCCATGGAGGCGCCCCCGAGCCCATCCGACGCGCCTGGAGAAGCCCCACGGACCTCCTCCCTCACTCCCCCATCTCTCTGGTCTCTCCCTCACCCCTAGCTCCCCCCGAGCTCCATCCGAGAGCAACCGCCGGCCGCCGTCTCGCGTACGCGCAGCCACAGCCGTCCCCTCGCCTCTCCGAGCTGTCCACGAGCTCCGCCTCGTTCCTCTCCTCCTCCTCACCGAGCCTCCTGAAGCCGGAAGCCTCAAAAACGTCGCCGGCCTCGTCGTGTTCACCGTCGGGCACCGGAGATCGTCGCCGCCGATTCGTCATCCATAGGGCTTCCCCGAGCAGGCTGGCCATCCCTACGGCACCGTTGTGAGCCCCCGAGCGTTTTCCCCCTCTCCCCACGGTCAATCCCATCCTCTAGCCCGCCTAGCCACGGGAGCCGAGAGCTCCATGCCGCCGGCCATGGCGCCGCCGTGGCTAGAGCCCGAACCAGCCGCCCCCGCACATGTCATCGTTATCCCCGCCTCTGCAGGAGCCCGTAGCTTCCACCAACTCTTCTTCCCGCACACCACAACGCCGCCCCGGCCAACCCCGTGCGGGCGCCGCCGCGGATGTGCTCCCAGCCGTCATTCTGGTTCACCCCGGCTCGAGCTAACCGCATCGTTGGACGCGGACGAGTCGCAGCTGCACGTAGAGCCCCTCCGCCGCCCATTTGGTCGTCGCAGGGCAAAGCCCGGGCAACGTCACCGTCTCTGGACGTCGCCGGCGACTAACCGCCGACCTAACCCGGCTGTTAGGGGCTAATTACCCCACTAACTACCACCTGAGTCAATGACTGACGGGCCCCACTGCCTAACTAACCAGCTAACAAAAATAGTTAAGTTTAATCTAAACACAGTGGCCCCACAAGCCAGAGTTGACCTCGCTGATGTGGCAGTTGACCCGACCCCACCTGTCTGTGACCTAGGCAGCACTGGGTCACTGACAAGTGGGCCCCACTAGTTAGGTTTGCCCTGGACGGCTCCTGTTGACCTGCTGACATCAGGGTGACCCAATGCTGATGCAGTAATACATTTTCTAGATTAATTAATAATCAGTAAATTCCAGAAAATATCCAAAACTTCAAGAAATCATAGAAATTCAACCGTAACTCCAAATGAAATAAATTATATATGAAAATGATCAAAAAAATCCAAGGAATCTGAATATGGCATTTTCATGCATGTTTGAACAACTTAACCTCACTGTTTAGTCCAAAACATGATAATGCACTATTTGAATTCATAGTTTGAATTTGAATTTGAACCTACTGTTCAAACCAACTCCATTTAACTTGTTGCTAGTTGCATTAGCTCAATCAACAGCATATTGCCATGTCATGATCATGCATCATATTGTTGCATCGCATTGATTGTGTTCTTCCTTGTTTGCCGGTAATTGTCCCCTCTCGGTAGACGCTGCTCTGACGCTGTGATCGTTGACACTGATGAAGACTCAATGTTATCTTCAGAAGTGCCAGGCAAGCAAAAACCCCTTGTTCATTCTGATATAACCCCACTCTCTCGCTCCCGCTCTCTTTTACTGCATTAGGACAACACCGTTTCAACTGTTACATGCTGCGGTAGCTGAACCCCTTTCCTCTGCATGACCTGTCATTGCCACAGTAAATAGATGAAACCCACTAGCATGAGTAGGAATTTTTTGAGCCCTGATGTGCCTACTCATTCATGCTTTTTGTCATGCCTGCTACTTCTTAGAGTTGAGTCCGGTTTGATTCATTGGGAATGAATTGGAACGTGGTGAACATGTCCTGCCGTTGAGAGCTAAGTGTGTGAACACAATTTGGTAAAGGTAGCGGTGAGAGGCCATGTAGGAGTACATGGTGGGTTGTCTCATTGCAGCCGTTCTCAGGAACTGAGTTTTGTGTTTGTGATCCATGAACAGTTACTACCACACATTGGGTTCCGGTAACTCGACCCCTCTCAGCTTATTAATCAACTCGATCTCTGTCCAGGAGTTGCAACTAGTTTCTGGTGTTTGTAGGTAGTGTTAGTAGTCTACCAAGTGGCACCCGGTACAGGTGGGCTTGGGACAGACTAGGCACAGTGGCACGGTGTACCAAGTGGCACCCGGATGGTGGGCTTGGGAACCCTGCACACATCGTTTGGGGCCGTGAGCGACACCCTGGTCGGATCTCCTTGCGGATGGAACCCGAATAGGCGATAAACCTGGACTAGAGACTTGTTGGTTAGTCAGGTCATGTCCGACTCCCTTGCCCGGCTTCCGCTTGAAGGTTGCTGAGGTACATGACGTGTACAGGGCGATAAGTGGAGAGAGTGTGTGTGAAGAAGTACACCCCTGCAGGGTAATCATTATCTATTCAAATAGCCGGATTCCTCGGATATGGAAACTTGGACCCCTTGCATAGTTCATAGACAAGTGAAAGTGGATACTCTAAAACTCGCAAGATAAGTGTGAGTGCTATGGATGGCGTTCTCGCAGGGAGACGGGAGCGGATCCATAGTGGTGTATTGGTATGGTGAATTTGTGGACTCGTGTGCGCCACCTCAAAAGAGTTACTTGCAGTCGTAGTTCAGGTTAGCTACTGAGTCAAAGCTGGCTTGCTGCAGTTAAACTCCACCACCCCCCTTTGTTGATACCGATGCATATGTAGTTAGTTCTGATGTAAGTCTTGCTGGGTACATTTGTACTCACGTTTCCTTAATTTATGTTTTGCAGAGAGACTCCAGTCTCGCTAGTAGTTCCGCGTGGACTTCGACGTTTAGCTTGTTACCTCAGCTACGATCTTGTACCCTTGGGAGGGTCTTGTAGATAGTCAGGTTTCTGAGCCTTATTCATTTGTAGTTGTCTGTACTCAGACAAGTTAAGCTTCCGCATGTGTTTGTTGCTTGTATGCTCTGTATGTTGGGTCATGAGACCCATGTTTGTAATATCTCGCTCCTCGGAGCCTAAGGAATAAATACTTGAGTCGTAGAGTTATGTTGTGATGCCATGTTGTATTTACACATGTCGAGCATATTGTGTGTATGATTGAAATGCTTGGTATGTGTGGGATCCGACAACCTAGTGGTTTATCCTTGGTAGCCTCTCTTATGGGGAAATGTAGTCTTGTGCTTCCATGAGCCATAGTAGTCCGCTACAGCCCGGTTCACCGGAGTCCTGCTAGCCCAGCACTACTGCTCAGGACACTTGACTGGCCGGCATGTGTTTCACTTCGTTCCTGTGTTTGTCCCTTCGGGGAAATGTCACGCGGTGACATCCGGAGTCCTGCCTAGCCTGCTACAGCTCGGGTTACCAGAGTCCTGTTAGCCCAGTGCTACAGCCGGATTCACACGCTGCTGACCGACATGCTCGAAGTTGATTCATGTATGCCTGTCTCCATGGGTTAGTGCCGCTTTGGGTTCACGACTAGCCATGTCGGCCCGGGTTCTCTGTCATATGGATGCTAGCGACACTATCATATACGTGAGCCAAAAGGCGCAAACAGTCCCGGGGCATGGTAAGGCGACACCCGTGGGAATACCGTGCGTGAGGCCGCAAAGTGATATGAGGTGTTACCAGCTAGATCGATGTGACTTGGAATCGGGGTTCTGACAATGGATCCTCATCCGCTTGCCAATCTTTTTAAGAGATCCAATTATGATGAACCAATTGCTAGTGAGTTTTGTGCACTAGATTATCTTTATGAAGTTTTGCTTGAAATTCGTGAATATGAAAATTGTGATGAAGGACTTTATGGAGTGATTCACGATGGATCTTTGAATTGGAAGCATGATTGCAATGATGATAGTATAAATTCAATTAATGTCAATTGTGCTTATAATATGCAAAACCCTAAGCTTGGGGATGCTAGTTTTGCTATGACTACTATTTGTTGCAATGATCATGATTGGGGTGATTCTTCTTATGATCTTGAAAATTTATTTAAGCCCCATGATGAATATGAGATTGATAATAATGTTTGCAATATTATTGAAAGTGGGTTTGGAAGAGTGTCAACTTTAGATCCCACATATTTGGAGAATTTTCAATCTTATGAAGTTTTTGATAAAAGTGGGTTTGGAGAGGTCATGACTTTAGTTAATGTTAATCTCACTATTTCGGAAGAGTGTCAACTTTGCATGCATGTGAATCATGTTGAGAATATTTTATATGATCGCTATATTCTTGAATTTGCTGACGAGCCTACATGTAATTATTATGAGAGAGGAAAATATGGTTGTAGCAATTTTTATGTTACTAAATTACCTCTTGTTATGTTGAGATTGCTATTGTTTCTTTCCGCTTCCTTGCATATGCTAGTTTTTACTTGCCTTGATTTGTTTGCCTATAAGATGCCTATGCATAGGAAGTATGTTAGACTTAGATGTTTTTTTCACGTGTTTTATGATGCTCTCGTTGTGATTCAATTCTTGTCTTTCATGTGAGCATTGTTGAAATCTTATGCCTAGCTATAAGGCTTAAAAGAAAAGCGCTTGTTGGGAGATAACCCAATATTTTTCCTTGCTGTTATTCAATAAATAATTTATCTAGAATCTGTTTTGTTTGTGTTTTTGTGTTTAATTAGTGTTTGTGCCAAGTAGAACCATTGGGAAGACTTGGGGAAAGTCTTTTTGATCTTTCTGTAAAAAAACAGAAACTTTAGCGCTCACGAGAATTGCGGCCATTTTTATTTGGAAGGTGCTATTTAGTTAATTCGTTTTTCAGATGATTAATAGATAAATTCCTCACGTCCAGCAATTTATTTTAGAATTTTTGGTGTTCCAGAAGTTTGCGTTAGCTACAGATTACTACAGACTGTTTTGTTTTTGACAGATTCTGTTTTCGTGTGTTGTTTGCTTATTTTGATGAATCTATGGCTAGTAAAAGAGTTTATAAACCATAGAGAAGTTGGAATACAGTAGGTTTAACACCAATATAAATCAAGAATGAGTTCATTACATTACCTTGAAGTGGTGTTTTGTTTTCTTTCGCTAACGGAGCTCACAAGATTCTCTATTTAAGTTCTGTGTTGTGAAGTTTTCAACTTTTGGGTAAAGATTTGATGGATTATGGAACAAGGAGTGGCAAGAGCCTAAGCTTGGGAATGACCATGGAACCCCAAGGTAAAATTCAAGGACACCAAAAAGCCTAAGCTTGGGGATACCCCGGGAGGCATCCCCTCTTTCCTCTTCGTCCATCGGTAACTTTACTTGGAGCTTTACTTTTATTCACCACATGATATGTGTTTTGCTTGGAGCGTCTTGTATGATTTGAGTCTTTGCTGTTTAGTTTACCACAATCATCCTTGATGTACACACCTTTTGAGAGAGACTCACATGATTTGAAATTTATTAGAATACTCTATGTGCTTCACTTATATCTTTTGAGCTATATGGTTTTTGCTCTAGTGCTTCACTTATATCTTTTAGAGCACGGTGGTGGATTTGTTTTATAGAAACTATTGTTCTCTCATCCTTCACTTATATTATTTTGAGAGTCCTTTAGAACAACATGGAAATTTGCTTTTAGGAATAATATAATAACTTTTATAGAAGTGCACTGAATACTATGAGAAGTTTGATACTTGATAATTGTTTTGAGATATGGAGATGGTGATATTAGAGTCATGCTAGTTGAGTAGTTGTGAATTTGAGAAATACTTGTGTTGAAGTTTGTGATTCCCGTAGCATGCATGTATGGTGAACCGTTATGTGATGAAGTCGGAGCATGATTTATTTATTGATTGTCTTCCTTATGAGTGGCGGTCGGGGACGAGCGATGGTCTTTTCCTACCAATCTACCCCCCTAGGAGCATGCGCGTAATACTTTGTTTCGATAACTAATAGATTTTTGCAATAAGTATGTGAGTTCTTTATGACTAATGTTGAGTCCATGGATTATGCGCACTCTCACCCTTCCACCATTCCTAGCCTCTCTAGTATCGTGCAACTTTCGCCGGTACCTTAAACCCACCATATACCTTCCTCAAAACAGCCACCATACCTACCTGTTATGGCATTTCCATAGCCATCCTGAGATATATTGCCATGCAACTTTCCACCGTTCCGTTATTATGACACGCTTCATCACTGTCCTATTGCTTTCATGATCATGTAGTTGACATCGTATTTGTGGCAAAGCCACCATTCATAATTCTTCATACATGTCACTCATGCATCATTGCACATCCCGGTACACCGCCGGAGGCATTCACATAGAGTCATATTTTGTTCTATGTATTGAGTTGTAATTCTTGAGTTGTAAGTAAACTAAAGTGTGATGATCATCATTATTAGAGCATTGTCCCAAGTGAGGAAAGGATGATGAATACTATGATTCCCCCATAAGTTGGGATGATACTCCGGACAAAAAATAAAAAAAGAAAGAGAAAAGGCCCAAATAAAAAAATGAATGAGAGAAAAAGTGAGAAGGGACAATGCTACTATCCTTTTTCCACACATGTGCTTCAAAGTAGCACCATGATCTTTATGATAGAGAGTCTCCTATGATATCACTTTCATATACTAGTGGGAATTTTTCATTATAGAACTTGGCTTGTATATTCCAATGGCAGGCTTCCTCAAAATGCCCTAGGTCTTCATGAGGAAGCGAGTTGGATGCACCCCCACTTAGTTTCTTTTGTTGAGTTTTCATATATTTATAGCTCTAGTGCATCCGTTGCATGGCAATCCCTATTCACTCACATTGATATCTATTGATGGGCATCTCCATAGCCCGTAGATATGCCTAGTTGATGTGAGACTATCTTCTCCTTTTTGTCTTCTCCACAACCACCATTCTATTCCACATATAGTGCTATGTCCATGGCTCACGCTCACGTATTGCGTGAAGATTTAAAAAGTTTGAGAACATCAAAAGTATGAAACAATTGCTTGGCTTGTCATCGGGGTTCTGCATGATTTAAATATTTTTTGTGGTGAAGATAGAGCATAGCCAGACTATATGATTTTGTAGGGATAACTTTCTTCGGCAATGTTATTTTGAGAAGACTTAATTGCTTAGTTAGTATGCTTGAAGTATTATTATTTCTATGTCAATATTAAACTTTTGTCTTGAATCTTTAGGATCTGAACATTCATGCCACAATAAAGAAAAATTACACTGAGAAATATGTTAGAAAGCATTCCACATCAAAAATTCTTCTTTTATCATTTACCTACTCGAGGACGAGCAGGAATTAAGCTTGGGGATGCTTGATACGTCTCCAACATATCTATAATTTTTGATTGCTCCATGCTATTATATTATCTATTTTGGATGTTAATGGGCTTTATTTTATACTTTTATATCATTTTTGGGACTAACCTACTAACCGAGGGCCTAGCCCAAATTGCTGTTTTTTGCCTATTTTAGAGTTTCGCCGAAAAGGAATATCAAACGGAGTCTAAACGGAATGAAACCTTCGGGAACGTGATTTTCTCAACAAACGTGATCCAGGAGACTTGGAGTGGGAGTCAAGAAACAATCAAGGAGGCCACGAGGCAGGGGGGCGCGCCTACCCCCCTGGGCGCGTCCTCCACCCTCGTGGGCCCTTGTTGCTCCACCGATGTACTTCTTCCTCCTATATATATCCACGCACCGCCAAACATCCAGGAGCACCACGAAAACCTAATTCCACTGCCGCAACCTTCTGTACCCGAGAGATCCCATCTCGGGGCCTTTTTCGAAGCTCCGCTGGAGGGGGCATTGATCACGGAGGGCCTCTACATCAACTCCATGGCCTCTCCAGTGATGTGTGAGTAGTTTACTTCAGACCTATGGGTCCATAGTTATTAGCTAGATGGCTTCTTCTCTCTCTTTGGATCTCAATACAAAGTTCTCCTCGATCTTCTTGGAGATCTATTCGATGTAATGTTCTTTTGCTGTGTGTTTGTCGAGATCCGATGAATTGTGGGTTTATGATCAAGTTTATCTATGAACAATATTTGATTCTTCTCTGAATTCTTTTATGTATGATTGGTTTATCTTTGCAAGTCTCTTCAAATTATCAGTTTGGTTTGGCCTACTAGATTGATCTTTCTTGCAATGGGAGAAGTGCTTAGCTTTGGGTTCAATCTTGCGGTTCTCGATCCCAGTGACAGAAAGGGAAACGACGCATATTGTATTGTTGCCATTGAGGATAAAAAGATGGGGTTTATATCATATTGCATGAGTTTATCCCTCTACATCATGTCATCTTACTTAAAGCATTACTCTGTTCTTCTGAACTTAAGACTCTAGATGCATGCTAGATAGCGGTCGATGTGTGGAGTTATAGTAGTAGATGCAGAATCATTTTGGTCTACTTGTCACGGACGTGATGCCTATAGGTCTATGTGACTCACCCTCGTCGGGGAACCCTCCAGACGCCTCGCCGGGGTCTGAAGCGCAAGCATCGGCGTAGGCGCGGGACTCACCTAGGCCTCCTGCCCGGTAGCGTCCGTCGGCCCCTCGTCATCTCTCCTCGGCCTTGAGCTGCGGGCCGAGCACTGCTCACTAGAAATACCCCCAACTCCTCAGTCAGGTACCCCTCGACGAGAAGAGGCCATCGAGATTGGCGGCAACACCTGCTCATCTGTATCATCACTCTCAACCCGATCACCCCATAGGGGAGGAGGCGCAGATGACGGCAACCTGAAGGTCGCAAACCTCAAAGTGTGCACGGGTGTAGAAGAAGTCGGTGCTGCACCCTTATCCGGCGCATGCGGGGTGGATTTGCCACCTGCCAAGTGAGAACCATCCCGTGACCGCTATCATCATGCATCTCCATATTTCCCGTATCGTCATCCTTATCTGACATGTGAACATCTCCACCTCCCTGGAGTGCCTCCTGAAACATCTCAGCATCCTCTAACTCAATGTCCAATTTGTATACCATTCCGACTTGTGTCCATCTGACCACATCCGGTATATGCTCAATAGCCACAACGCTAACAAGTAACCTGGCCACCCCATGAGTACAGGTGAACGACATATCAACACGCTCAGTATTACCAATCAGTGCCCCGAGACTACAGACCACCTTGGCATCACTGAGAGGCTTAGAAGGTGCCCTTGAAAAGTGAACCTAGACCTGGAATAAAGGTGTGCCATTTGGTTCTGTCTGCTTCTAAGCATCAAACTCAAGAATACACTCTGTACCCGGCACACGTGCGATGCCAAACTTAAGGAGTTTCTTCAGCTCTTCTGCCGAAGGAAAATCAACCTTATACAGATTATCATCCATCTTGATAAGCTCCCAATGGGAGTTCCCGGGAGCTAGCTCATTCAGCCTCTTCATGATCCATGCCTCTGACATGTATCCCTTCATAACTTTGACCACTCTGATACGTCTCCAACGTATCTATAATTTTTGATTGTTCCATGCTATTATATTATCTGTTTTGGATGTTTAATGGGCTTTAATATACTTTTTTATATTATTTTTGGGACTAACCTACTAACCAAAGGCCTAGTGCAAATTGCTGTTTTTTTTGCCTATTTCAGTGTTCCGCAGAAAAGGAATATCAAACGGAATCCAAACAGAATGAAACCTTAAGGAGAGTTATTTTTGGAACAAACATGATCCAGGAGACTTGGAGTGGACGTCAAGAAAGAAGCGAGGAGGCCACGAGGCAGGAGGGCGCGCCTAGGGGGGTAGGTGCGCCCCCATCCTCGTGGGCCCCTCGCAGCTCCACCGACGTACTTCTTCCTCCTATATATACCCATATACCCCGAAAACATCCAGGAGCACCACGAAACCCTATTTCCACCGCCGCAACCTACTGTACCCGTGAGATCCCATCATGGGCCCTTTTCCGATGCTCCGCCGGAGGGGGAATCGATCACGGAGGGCTTCTACATCAACACCATAGCCTCTCCGATGATGTGTGAGTAGTTTACCACAGACCTTCGGGTCCATAGTTATTAGCTAGATGGCTTCTTCTCTCTCTTTAGATCTCAATACAGAGTTCTCCTTGATTCTCTTGGAGATCTATTCGATGTAATTTTTTTGCGGTGTGTTTGTCGAGATCTGATGAATTGTGTGTTTATCATCTAGATTATCTATGAACAATATTTGATTCTTCTCTGAATTCTTTTATGCATGATTTAATATCTTTGCAAGTCTCTTCAAATTATCAGTTTGGTTTGGCCTACTAGATTGATCTTTCTTACAATGGGAGAAGTGCTTAGCTTTGGGTTCAATCTTGTGGTGTCCTTTCCCAGTGACAACAGGGGAAGAAAGGCACATATTGTATTGTTGCCATCGAGGATAAAAGATGGGGTTTATATCATATTGCTTGAGTTTATCGCTCTACATCATGTCATCTTGCCTAATCCGTTACTCTGTTCTTATGAACTTAATACTCTAGATGCATGTTGGATAGCGGTCGATGTGTGGAGTAATAGTTGTAGATGCAGAATCTTTTCGGACTACTTGTCGCGGACGTGATGCCTATATACATGATTATGCCTAGATATTCTCATAAGTATTCACTTTTCTATCAATTGCTCGAGAGTAATTTGTTCACCCACCGTAGAATTTGCTATCTTGAGAGAAGCCACTAGTGAAACCTATGGCCCTCGGGTCTATCTTCCATCATATTATTTTCATATCAACTTGCTATTTCTATTACCTTTTATTTTGCAATCTTTATTTTGCAATCTATATCATAAAAATACCAAAAATATTTATCTTAGTATCTCTATCAGATCTCACTTTTGTAAGTGACCATGAAGGGATTGGCAACCCCTTTATCGCGTTGGTTACGAGGTTCTTGTTTGTTTGTGCAGGTACAAGGTGACTTGCGTGTTACCTCCTACTGGAAGATACCTTGATTCTCAAAAACTGAGGGAAATACTTACGCTACTGTGCTGCATCACCCTTTCCTCTTCAAGGGAAAACCAACACATGCTCAAGAGGTAGCAAGAAGGATTTCTGGCGCCGTTGCCGGGGAGGTTGCATCAAGTCAAGACATACCAAGTACCCATCACAAACTCTTATCCCTCTCATTACATTATTTGCCATTTGCCTCTCGTTTTCCTCTCCCCCACTTCACCCCTGCCATTTTATTCGCCCTCTTTTCTGCTTGCCTCTTTTCCGTCCGTATCTTTTTGCTTGCTTCTTGTATATCCGTGTGTTAGATTGTTGGTTTTGCTATTATGGCTAGCCCTTCTATCATCATTAGTACTCCCGATCATGAAGTTCTTAATTTTAAACAAAGGGAGGGAGAAAATTTAAAAGATGCTTGGTATAGAATTTGCAATGCTCAGAATAGATCCACTAGGAAGCAATCCACTTCCGTTCTTCTTCGCAATTTTTACGTAGGCATCACCCCTTGGAATAGATATATACTTGATACCATTACCAGAGGGAATTTCTTGGGTAGCCATACGTTTGATTCCTATAATGCTACGAAAGATTTATTCGGGTCACCACCTCTCTTGGTTAATGGAACTATTTTAACTTTGGAACATGTGATGCAAAGGCTTGAAATTATTGAAAATAAAGTTGCCACTGTAGAGATGATTGAAAATTTGGATGAAAAGATCCACAACCAGATTACCCAATATGGATCTAAGGTAGGAGTTACTCTGGAATTTTTTAAAGAAAAAGAACCCATAGTCAATAAAAAATAGATCAAGATTCCACAAGAAGTGATAAACTTGAGGATATTATTACCAACTTAGTGTCTGCCTTTTCTTCCGTGAAAAATACTCCAAATCCTCCTACTACTAGAGTTGCCAAGTTTACGTTTGTGCCTAGAAATAAAAAAGGTGAATCTTCTAGTAAGGAAAATGCGGATCTTAAAGCAATAAGTGTTCACCCCAACTTTTTCACTATCATTAAGGAACCTTTTTGTGACACCCACGATGCGGCTATATCTCCCACGTGTCGGAGCACGACTTAGAGGCATAACCGCATAGTAGGCATGTCGCAAGAGGGGTAATCGTTACACATCCCATGTATTGAATAAGAATGGGATAAAGAGTTGGCTTACAATCGCCACTTCACACAATACATAAATATAGCATTACAACATCCAGAATACAATCAAGGTCCGACTACGGAACCAAAATAAAAGAAGACCACCCCTAATGCATAGATCCCTGGTCGCCCCAACTGGGCTCCACTACTGATCAACTGGAAACAGAACAACATAACGAACATGATATTCATCGAACTCCTCCTTGAGCTCGGTTGCGTCACCTGCACGGGTATCATCGGCACCTGCAAGCTGGTTTTGGAAGTAATCTGTGAGTCACGGGGACTCAGCAATCTCACACCCTCGCGATCAAGACTATTTAAGCTTATGGGTAGGAAAAGGTATGTGAGGTGGAGCTGCAGCAAGCACTAGCATATATGGTGGCTAACTTACGCAAATGAGAGCGAGAAGAGAAGCAAAGCACGGTCGTGAACTAGAAGTGATCCTGAAACTACTTTCGTTCAAGCATAACACAAGAACCGTGTTCACTTCCGGAACTCCGCCGGAAAGAGACCATCACGGCTATACACGTGGTTGATGCATTTTAATTAAGTAGAGTGTCAAGTTCTCTACAACCGGACATTTACAAATTCCCATCTGCCCAAAACCGCGGGCACGGCTTTCGAAAGATCAAAACCCTGCAGGGGTGTGCCAACTTAGCCCATCACAAGCTCTCACGGTCAATGAAGGATATTCCTTCTCCCAGGACGACCCGATAAGACTCGGAATCCCGGTTACAAGACATTTCGACAATGGTAAAACAAGACCAGCAAAGCCACCCAGATGTGCCGACAAATCCCGATAGGAGCTGCACATATCTCCTTCTCAGGGCACACCGGATGAGCCAGACGTCGGGTTGGCATAGACCCTGGTTGCCCAGGGGGCGCCGGACATCTGTCAGGTTGGACCAACACTTAGAGAAGCACTGGCCCGGGGGGCGTTAAAAAAGATGACCCTTGAGTCTGCAGAACCCAAGGGAAAAAGGCTAGGTGGCAAATGGTAAAACCAAGGTTGGGCCTTGCTGGAGCAGTTTTATTCAAAGCGAACTGTCAAGGGGTTCCCATTATAACCCAACCACGTAAGGAACGCAAAATCAAGGAACATAACACCGGTATGACGGAAACTAGGGCGGCAAGAGTGGAACAAAACACCAGGCATAAGGCCGAGCCTTCCACCCTTTACCAAGTATATAGGTGCATTAATTAAATAAGAGATATTGTGATATCCCAACAATAAATCATGTTCCAACAAGGAACAAACTCCATCTTCACCTGCAACTAACAACGCTATAAGAGGGGTTGAGCAAAGTAGTAACATAGCCAAACAATAGTTTGCTAGGACAAGGTGGGTTAGAGGCTTGACATGGCAATATAGGAGGCATGATATAGCAAGTGGTAGGTATCGCGGCATAGGCATAGCAAAATAACGAGCAACTAGCAAGCAAAGATAGAAGTGATTTCGAGGGTATGGTCATCTTGCCTGCAAAGTTCTCCGAGAAGACGAAAGCTTGATCCTCGTAAGCGTACTCGACGGGTACCTCAAACACGAACTCGTCTCCCAGCTCTATCCAAGGCAAGAACACAAGCAAAGGTAACAACAATCAACCACGGTGCAATGCACAAGCAACGTGATGCAAAACATGGCATGATATGCGGGATGTGATATGCAATGCATATGCGAGCTCCAGAAGGAAAAGATTGAACAAGGCATCAACTTGGAAAACCAAGAGCGCCGCTGGAAAGATGAGTTGATTTCGGTCGAAATTGATATAAAGATCACCGGAATCGGATGCACGGTTTGGAAATGGCAAGCAAAACAACAATGGCACAACACTGTGATTAATAGCACGATGCCATCTAGAATGCAACAAGAAACTAAGCTACTGCACTACAACATATCAACAAAGCACATGGTAGTGACCCACTCAAGATTATTGACAAAAGATGAACACTGAGCTACGGCTAAATCACACAATAGCAGGTTCAAACAAGCATGGCAAAAGTGCAAAAGATAACAACATCACAGACCTAGAGAAAATAACATGTCAGGATTTAACATCAGGAAGCAATGTTTAGAGCAAGATAACAAACATGCTACAAGATCAGATCATAGCAATACAAGGCATGGCATGAAACTACTCAAAGCATGTAACAAAAATCCCTTACTGACCATAAGCCAAAAGGGATCAGAAAATACAATGGCACCCATGTAAACATAGCAAGTTTCGTTAACAGATTCAGACTTAGCAGAAAACTGGACATGGCATAAACATAATTATGAAGGCATGTTTGCGAGCTCGATGCACTCACCACAAGGCATTGCATGACAAACTAAGCATACACCCAGCAAGATGACATGATCAATAAGCTAACCATGGCAAGAACACTCTCATAGCATGCATGGATCAACTACAACAACCTTGGCAAAATTGAATAACATGTAAACAATCTGCCAGGAACATTTTATAGGAAAAGTAGAGCAAGATTGAGTCATGCTAGGGTACTCCATAATTGCAAACAAAGACATGGAATGATAGAGCATAACAATATCTCCAAAACATCTTTACTGAACATGCTCAAAAGAGGCATGGATCACTCTGTAGCAACAAGAATACATGGCATAAAATAACATCAGGGACATGACTTAGAAGAATTTTAAGTCCCTGAAAACAGCAACATCACGAGAGCTACTTTGCATGCTTGTGCTAGTCACCACAAAGATCACAAAAATATATGGCATACACCCCTGTAAAGGTGGCATGGCATGGCCCAAAACACATGTAGGGCTCAAGTTCAAAGGAGGCACATATTAAACATGGCAAAAATGAAAAATGTCCATAATCTGATAAGAATCAGCACCTAACATTATATAGCACTCTTGCAACATCAATTAGGGCATCAAGATGGACTCAAACGAGCATGGTGCAATGGAATGAAATGAAGAGGACATCCATACAAACAATTTGATATATCATCCACGCAAAACGGAGCTACTGGTGAGAAGTTATGATGCAATGAACAGGGCTAGAAAATATGCAGATCTGGGGACTTAGACAAAAATATCACCTCCGCGAAAAGTCAACGCGGGACGGAGCGATTCCGGGACGGAGTGGATCTGGGATGAGGGCGCGCGTTTGGATCGGGGACCGGTGGATCTGGTCCCGATCCGGAGGACCTCGCCGGAGTTCATTGACGCGGTGGCCGGAGCGGAGGGAGGTGATGGCCGGTGAGGATGCCATCGAACGGCGATGGGCGGCACGCGCCGCGGCTGTGCACGGTCGGACGGAGGCGGCGCGGGATGGAGCGGCGGGGTCGGCGGCGCTAGGCGACGTGGGATGCGAGGCGGTGGCGCTAGGCGGCTCGGGATGCCAAGCGGCGGGGCGCGGCAGCCGGCAATGGCGAGTGGCGATTCCGGCGAGCGAGCGTGGCTGCGGGTGCGGGCACGCTCCTGCGGGCGGCGGCGGCGGCGACTGGGCCCGCGATGGGCTCCGCGGGCCGCGGGGTGGAGAGGAGCGCGGGTGGACAGGTGGCGTCCTGAGAGTGGAGGAGAGAGGCAGCGGGATGATGTGTCGCGCTCCTATTGGATGGAGCGACGTGGCGGTTGGACATGTTCGGCGCAGATGAATTTGTCCGGCGGCGCGAGGTGGACGAAGGTTAGGGTTTATCTGCGCGAGAATTTCGGAGAGAGACACATATTTATAGGTAGAGGGAGCTAGGAGAGTCCAAATGAGGTGCGCTTTTCGGCCACGTGATCGTGATCGAACGACCGAGAGGATGGAGGGGGTTTGGATGGGTTTTGTGTCACTTTGGAAGGGTGTTGCTCTACAACACACACGAGGCCGATACGGTTCCTCGGTTATCCATTGGAGTATCAAACGAAGTCCAAATGGCACGAAACTTGACAGGCGGTCTACCGGTAGTATACCAAGGCCGCTTGGCAAATCTTGGTCCAATCCGAGAACGTTTAACACCCGTACACGAAAAGAGGCTAAAGGGGGGGCGCCGGATGACATAGGAGTGTCGGATCGCAAAACGGACAACGGGGAAAATGGTCGGATGCATGAGACGAACACGTGCAAATGAAATGCACATGATGACATGATATGAAATGCATGACACGCAAACAAATGACAAGGCAACAACAGCGAATAACTGGAAGACACCTGGCGCAACGGTCTCTGGGCATTACAACACTCCACCACAACGAGAGGATCTCGTCCCGAGATCTAAAATGGCACCGGAGGGAAAAATAAGAGGAAGATAAGAGGTAAAACTAAGTTGCTTCTTTGACCAACGAGTGAAACCAAAGAACCTCGAGAGGTTAAACCATGTTCGACAAAAGAATACAATGGAGATGAACAAAGTTGAAAACACTCCGTTAGAAAAGAGGAACAAGGAAGAACAAGTTCCTACAATACTCCGGTTGAAAAGGGATGGAAGACTTGATAAGGCGAAAAGATCTTTCGCAGAGGACACAACACTCCGGTTAAATGGATAAGCAAAGGAAAGAAACATAATCTTGACAAAACAAGATGATGGGTCGAAGAGAGCACCATCACAATGCCTCTAGAGCAAAAGATAGAACGGTTTGAAAGTAACGGAAAAGAAAACAACATCTTCTACCTCCAATGAGCTTGAAAAGCATCTTTAGGAGAAGGGTCGAACGGAGTTGTTGGAAACCCAACAACGAAAAGAGTAAGCTTGTTGTGGGCTTACGGAAAACATCTCAAAACTATGAGGTGAAATTGTGCCACTAACGAAAACGACAGATTGGAATGCTATGAACAAGGAGGCGAGAAACTATTTCACCGGGAGGATAAATGAAGAACTTAGGTCATTCATGAGCACCATAAATAGGCAAATCCTTGGGGAAAAGCTTTAGGTGAAATATAACCCAATATGACTCCAATGAATAGATTGATGGATTGAAAAAATGTCTTGAGGGAAGAGAAAATGATGGATTTAAATATGTCACTCTTGAAAACTTGTGAATCATGAGACACGACGGGAAATTATCAACAATGACATAACACCACCTCAAAAGATAAGGTAGAAATAATTGCACTTCGGAATGCAACATGAAGAATGCTTGAGCTCCTTTGAAAAGAATCTCAATGAACACTTCGAGAATGAATTAAATCCTTTATGAAACATCATGTAGAGCCTCCATGAAGAACTCCGGCAACAAAAGAATGATCAAACGAAATGAAGGATGAAAGGAATAAGGTTGAAGCCTTGCGATGATTTGGATGGAGCTTCGCGATGATATAATTGTGAGAGCTTGGAACTCTGGGAAAAGAAAAGATGAAACAAATGAAACCGAGAATTTGATGAGCCTCCCGGATAAAGAATTAATCATTTGGGTGAATCAAGAACAAGAATTATGTTATGCTCATCCTTCACCAATTTAGATTGATGACAAGCAACGGATTTGGCATACTACTTATTCTCGTAGAAAGGATTAAGATAGATATAGCGCCAACTTGAGAAGGTCTTCAACGATCCACCGGTAGGATTGGAACAACGAATAAATTGATATGATAACAACAGGAGAGAATCCTGGAAGAACCACTGTAAGAATTGAAGAATGAACGAAGAAAAGATAAGGAAACACAGGGAAGAATTAGCAAATGAATGAAGATGTTTGAGAATTTAGATACAAGTGATACGAAGAGATCATGAGCTGATTAGAGGATATTTTAATGATGCACCGGTAAGATTTGGAGAATGAGAGCTGAAAGCTGGAATGAATAATTCTTCTGAAATGATGGGCTCTAGATGATCCAACTGAAAATACTCCTGAATTGCTCCGGATGGGTGAAAAGAATTCTCACAATCGAAAATAATTATGAGAGGATGGCAAAAGGCTAGAACCATGAATCTTCAAGAGAACAGACCAAGATGTAGAGGAAAGACTTCTTCGGTCTTCAAATGTCGAGCGTGACGGCGAGAAAACACCACCATGAATTGTTGCGATACTCCGGAATGAAGAATGGAAAGGTTGAGCCAACGATGAAAAGAATTTGAAAGATCTTGGAGAAGACATTTGATTGATGATAACTCATTCTTACATCAAACTTTGGAAAGAATTTGAGGGTAGCTCCGGGAAAATAGAGGAGTCAGGTAAGATCCTGGGAAAAGACCTGTGGGTTAGGGCCCACTCAAAAGAAACACCGTTGAAGAAATTTAAAAGAGAGATTGCACCGGTTGAATTAATAGCTAGAATGAGATAACAACCTCGAGATATCTTGAACGGATTAGGAATGAAAACACGAATCTCCTGAGATATCTTCAGCACTCCGGAAAAAAAGAATAGAGCGAGGTGAATGATTAGGGGTGCACCGGCATAAGAAAAACATTTGAAACGAGGAAAAGGATATGATCACCATGAGAATTGAATCCACCGGAGAAGGAAAAGAACAAAAAATGATGAGCTTGAAGCTCCATTAGAATCTTCATGAGGATCACCGGATAAGAACATTGACGGAAAAAGAATGGAGAGGCTTCCCTTCAATAAAAGGATACTTGAATAAGAAATCTGATCCCTTGAGAAAAAAGGGTGGGAGGGCAGGAAAAACAAAGACAACTTGGAGACGGATGAAACAAACGCCGTTAGGAAAACTGAGATTGGATCTTGCAAATGTTGGAATGTTCGGATCCACTTGAAGAGAAGCACACCGATTGAAAAGGACTGACATGACAATCTCGATTATCATGAAGGATTAGTATTCACATAGAAATTTGAGAACACCACTTAGGAAAAAGGTATGGAATCAACACCTGACTGCAAAGCAACTCGAATACCACAACTGAAAACAAAACAAAGGATTGGCTTGCAAAATAAGCCAGAAAAAACATAAGATAGACCCCATGTCGTATCGTGTGTCTATTGGAAAGATTATCCTAGTAGCTACTTGAATTCCCACTTATAAACTCCCGAAACTTTCTGCTTATGCAATCAGGTGTTGGGGATACAGGGGAAGCATAATATCTCACCCAAAACTAGCAAATCCTACATCCAGCTATATCCATCCTTCAACACATAACCAAGAAACCTTCGGAAATCATTTACCTCAACCTTTGAAAAGCATCCGTTATACGAGTTATGGCAATACTCCCGAACTCCCGCCCTAGTACTAGGTGGCGTCGAGGTTATCTCACCAACAACTACATAAAAGAGATTTTCGATGTCGGCGAAACTCGAGTATTGCAGAATAGCAACGATAAAATTGTGACGACAACACCTCGCTCAACTCCCCGGGACACTTCCACAACCCCTAAATGTCAGGAGGCACCAAGAACAATGTTCTCATCACAAAACCATCGGAACAATTCCAAGATACCGCGTGATCCTACAATGTTTTTAGTGAAATTTGAGAAGGGAAGAGTCAGAACTCTACGTCAGGATGACTCACCAGAGCGACGAAGGGACTGAGGAGTAAAAAGAATTCTACTCTCCGATATATATATAATCCTAAAAGACTCAAAACATTTTTTTCTAGACTCAACAAGACCAGCGATTCGATCAAGCAGGGGGCTCCTAAGTCGGGGAAGGCTCTGATACCAAGTTGCAGCACCCATGATGCGGCTATATCTCCCACGTGTCGGAGCATGACTTAGAGGCATAACCGCATAGTAGGCATGTCGCAAGAGGGGTAATCGTTACACATCCCATGTACTGAATAAGAATGGGATAAAGAGTTGGCTTACAATCGCCACTTCACACAATACATAAATATAGCATTACAACATCCAGAATACAATCAAGGTCTGACTATGGAACCAAAATAAAAGAAGACCACCCCTAATGCATAGATCCCCGATCACCCTAACCGGGCTCCACTACTGATCAACTGGAAACGGAACAACATAACGAACACGATCTTCATTGAACTCCTCCTTGAGCTCGGTTGCGTCACCTGCATAGGTATCATCGGCACCTGCAAGCTGGTTTTGGAAGTAATCTGTGAGTCACGGGGACTCAGCAATCTCACACCCTCGCGATCAAGACTATTTAAGCTTATGGGTAGGAAAAGGTATGTGAGGTGGAGCTGCAGCAAGCACTAGCATATATGGTGGCTAACTTATGCAAATAAGAGCGAGAAGAGAAGCAAAGCATGGTCGTGAACTAGAATTGATCAAGAAGTGATCCTGAAACTACTTTCGTTCAAGCATAACACAAGAACTGTGTTCACTTCCCGGACTCCGCCGGAAAGAGACCATCACGGCTACACACGCGGTTGATGCATTTTAATTAAGTTAAGTGTCAAGTTCTCTACAACCGGACATTAACAAATTCCCATCTGCCCATAACCGCGGGCATGGCTTTCAAAAGTTCAAAACCCTACATGGGTGTCCCAACTTAGCCCATCACAAGCTCTCACGGTCAACGAAGGATATTCCTTCTCCCAGGATGACCCGATCAGACTCGGAATCCCGGTTACAAGACATTTCGACAATGGTAAAACAAGACCAGCAAAGCCACCGAGATGTGCCGACGAATCCCGATAGGAGCTGCACATATCTCGTTCTCAGGGCACACCGGATGAGCCAGACGTCGGGTTGGTATAGACCCTGGTTGCCCACGGGGCGCCGGACATTGCTCAGGTTGGACCAACACTTAGAGAAGCACTGGCTCGGGGGGGGTTAAAATAAAGATGACCCTTGAGTCTGCAGAACCCAAGGAAAAAAGGCTAGGTGGCAAATGGTAAAACCAAGGTTGGGCCTTGCTGGAGGAATTTTATTCAAAGTGAACTGTCAAGGGGTTCCCATTATAACCCAACCGCGTAAGGAACACAAAATCAAGGAACATAACACAGGTATGACGGAAACTAGGGCGGCAAGAGTGGAACAAAACACCAGGCATAAGGCCGAGCCTTCCACCCTATACTAAGTATATAGATACATTAATTAAATAAGAGATATTATGATATCCCAACAATAAATCATGTTCCAACAAGGAACAAACTCCATCTTCACTTGCAACTAACAACGCTATAAGAGGGGCTGAGCAAAGTGGTAACATAGCCAAAAAACGGTTTGCTAGGACAAGGTGGGTTAGAGGCTTGACATGGCAATATGGGAGGCATGATATAGCAAGTGGTAGGTATCACGGCATAGGCATAGCAAAAGAACGAGCAACTAGCAAGCAAAGATAGAAGTGATTTCGAGGGTATGGTCATCTTTCCTGCAAAGTTCTCCGAGAAGACGAAAGCCTGATCCTCGTAAGCATACTCGACGGGTACCTCGAACACGAACTCGTCTCCCGGCTCTACCCAAGGCAAGAACACCAGCAAAGGGAACAACAATCAACCACGGTGCAATGCGCAAGCAACATGATACAAAACATGGCATGATATGCGGGATGTGATATGCAATGCATATGCGAGCTCCGGAAGGAAAAGATTGAACAAGGCATCAACTTGGCAAACCAAGAGCGCGCTGGAAAGATGAGTTGATTTCGGTCGAAATCGATATGAAGATCACTGGAATCGAATGCACGGTTTGGAAATGGCAAGCAAAACAACAATGGCACAACACTGCGACTAACAGCATGATGCCATCTAGAATGCAACAAGAAACTAAGCTACTGAAGTACAACATATCAACAAAGCACATGGCAGTGACCCACTCAAGATGCTTGACAAAAGATGAACACTGAGCTACGGCTAAATCACACAATAGCAGGTTCAAACAAGCATGGCAAAAGTGCAAAAGATAACAACATCACAGACCTAGTGAAAATAACATGCCAGGATTTAACATCAGGAAGCAATGTTTAGAGCAAGATAACACCATGCTATAGGATCAGATCATAGCAATACAAGGCATGGCATGAAACTAGTCAAAGCATGTAACAAAAGTCCCTTACTGACCATAAGCCAAAAGGGATCAGAAAATACAATGGCACCCATGTAAACATAGCTAGTTTCGTTAACAGATTCAGACTTAGCAGAAAACTGGACATGGCATAAACAGAATTATGAAGGCATGTTTGCGAGCTCGATGCACTCACCACAAGGCATTGCATGATAAACTAAGCGTACACCCAGCAAGAAGACATGATCAGTGAGCTAACCATGGCAAGAACACTCTCGTAGCATGCATGGATCAACTACAACAACCTTGGCAAAATTGAATAACATGTAAACAATCTTCCAGGAACATTTTATAGCAAAAGTAGAGCAAGATTAAGTCAAGCTAGGGTACTCCATAATTGCAAACAACGACATGGATGGATAGAGCATAACAATATCTCCAAAACATCCTTACCGAACATGCTCAAAAGAGGCATGGATCACTCTGTAGCAACAAGAATACATGGCATCAAATAACATCAGGGAAATGACTTAGAAGAATTCTAAGTCCCTGAAAACAGCAACATCACGAGAGCTACTTTGCATGCTTGTGCTAGTCACCCCAAAGATCACAAAAATACATGGCATACACCCCTGTAAAGTTGGCATGGCATGTCCCAAAACACATGTAGGACTCAAGTTCAAAGGAGGCACACATTAAACATGGCAAAAATGACAAATGTTCATAATCTGATAAGAATCAGCACCTATCATTTTATAGCACTCTTGCAACAGCAATTAGGGCATCAAGATGGACTCAAACAAGCATGGCACAATGGAATGAAATGAAGAGGACATCCAGACGAACAATTTGATATATCATGCACGCAAAATGGAGCTACGGGTGAGAAGTTATGATGCAATGAACAAGGCTAGAAAATATGCAGATCTGGGGACTTAGCCAAAAATATCACCTCCGTGAAAAGTCAACGCCGGACGGAGCGGTTCTGGGACGGAGTGGATCTGGGACGAGGGCACGCGTTTGGATCGGGGACCGGTGG
>NC_057812.1:693294714-693298521 GCF_018294505.1 Triticum aestivum
GGGGCGCGGTGGCCGGTGACGGCGAGCGGCGATTCCGGCGAGCGGGTGCGGCTGCGGGTGCGGGCACGCGCCAGCGGGCAGCAACGACGGCGACCGGGCCCGTGCGGGCCCACGATGGGCTCCACGGGTCGCGCGGTGGAGAGGAGCGCGGGTGGACAGGCGTGGCATCCTGAGAGTGGAGGAGAGAGGCGGCGGGATGACGTATCGCGCTTCTATTGAATGGACCAATGTGGCGGCTGGACATGTCCGACGCGGACGAATTTGTCCGGCGGCGCGAGGTGGACGAAGGTTAGGGTTTATCTGCACGAGAATTTCGGAGGGAGACACATATTTATAGGTAGATGGAGCTAGGAGAGTCAAAATGAGGTGCGGTTTTCGGCCACGCGATTGTGATCGAACGACCGAGAGGATGGAGGGGGTTTGGAAGGGTGTTGGGCTGCAACACACACGAGGCCTATATGGTTCCTCGGTTAACCGTTGGAGTATCAAACGAAGTCCAAATGGCACGAAACTTGATAGGCGGTCTACTGGTAGTATACCAAGGCCGCTTGGCAAATCTCGGTCCAATCCAAGAACGTTTAACATGCGCACACGAAAAGAGGCAAAAGGGGGGGCGCCGAATGATAGGAGTGTCGGATCGCGAAACGGACAATGGGGAAAATGTTCAGATGCATGAGACGAACACGTATGCAAATGAAATGCACATGATGACATGATATGAAATGCATGACACGCAAACAAATGACAAGGCAACAACAGCGAATAACTGGAAAACACCTGGCGCAACGGTCTCGGGGCGTTACACTTTTGCTACGAATGATTTTCTTGATTTCTTGCCTAGGAGTTTGATCATTAATAAAAATAAGGAAACTCCTAAGGGTCGTAAGTGTTCTATTGAAGAATTGCCTACCAAAGATGACAATATCTACATCTATCTTTGTTTTTATGCCTAGCTAGGGGCGTTAAACAATAGCGCTTCTTGGGAGGCAACCCAATTTTATTTTTGTTTCTTGTTTTTTGTTCCTGTTTAGTAATAAATAATTCATCTAGATTTTTTTAGATGTGGTTTTATGCTTTTAATTAGTGTTTGTGCAAGTGGAACCTTTGGGAAGACTTGGGGGAAGTCTTTGCGATCTTGCTGTAAAAAACAGAAACTTTAGTGCTCACGAGATTTGCTGCCATTGTTTACTGGAGAGTGCAATTAGGTTGATTCTTTTTGCATATGATTAATAGAAAAATTCCTCAAGTCCACCAATTTATTTCATAATTTTGGGGTTTACAGAAGTATTCGAAACCTACAGATTACCACAGACTGTTCTGTTTTTGACAGATTCTGTTTTTCGTGTGTTGTTTGCTTATTTTGATGAACTATGGCTAGTATCAGGGGGTATAAACCACAGAGAAGTTGGAATACAGTAGGTTTAACACCACTACAAATAAAGAATGAGTTCATTACAGTACCTTGAAGTGGTGTTTTGTTTTCTTATACTAACGGAGCTCATGAGATTTTCTATTGAGTTTTGTGTTGTGAAGTTTTCAAGTTTTGGGTAAAGATTTTATGGATTTTGGAATAAGGAGTGGGAAGAGCCTAAGCTTTGGGATTCCCAAGGCACCCCAAGGTAAAATTCGAGGACAACCAAAAGCCTAAGCTTGGGGATGCTCCGGAAGGCATCCCCTCTTTCGTCTTCGTCTATCGGTAACTTTACTTGAGACTATATTTTTATTCACCACATGATATGTGTTTTGCTTGGAGCGTCTTGTATGATTTGAGTCTTTGCTTTTTAGTTTACCACAATCATCCTTTCTGTACACACCTTTTGCAGAGACACACATGAATCGGAATTAATTAGAATACTCTATGTGCTTCACTTATATCTTTTTAGAGCACGGTGGTGGTTTTATTTTATTGAAATTATTGATCTATCATGCTTCACTTATATTATTTTGAGAGTCTTTTAGAACAGCATGGTAACTTGCTTTGGCAAAAAAATTAGTCCTAATATGATAGGCATCCAAGATGGGTATAATAAAAACTATCATAAAAAGTGCATTGAATACTATGAGAAGTTTGATACTTGATGATTGTTTTGAGATATGAGGATGGTGATATTAGAGTCATGCTAGTTTAGTAGTTGTGAATATGAGAAATACTTGTTCTAAAGTTTGTGATTCCCGTAGCATGCACGTATGGTGAACCGTTATGTGATGAAGTCGGAGCATGATTTATTTATTGATTGTCTTCCTTATGAGTGGCAGTTGGGGACGAGCGATGGTCTTTTCCTACTAATCTACCCCCCTAGGAGCATGCGTGTAGTACTTTTTTTTGATGACTAATAGATTTTTGCAATAAGTATGTGAGTTCTTATGACTGATGTTGAGTCCATGGATTATACGCACTCTCACCCTTCCATCATTGCTAGCCTCTCTAGTACCGCGCAACTTTCGCCGGTACCATACACCGACCTTATACCTACCTCAAAACTGCCACCATACCTACCTATTATGGAATTTCCATAGCCATTCCGAGATATATTGCCATGCAATTTACAACCGTTCCGTTTATTATGACACGTTTCATCATTGTCATATTGCTTTGCATGATTATGTAGTTGACATCGTATTTGTGGAAAAGCCGTTTTCATAATTCTTTCCTACATGTCACTCTTGATACATTGCACATCCCGGTACACCGCTGGAGGCATTCACATAGAGTAATATTTTGTTCTAGTATCGAGTTGTAATTTTTGAGTTGTAAGTAAATAAAAGTGTTATGATCATCATTATTAGAGCATTGTCCCAAGTGAGGAAAGGATGATGGAGACCATGATTCCCCCACAAGTCGGGATGAGACTCTGGACGAAAAAAAGAAAAAAAGGAGAAAGGTCATAAAAAAGAGAAGGCCCAAACAATGAGAGAAAAAGAGAGAAGGTACAATTCTACTATCCTTTTACCACACTTGTGGTTCAAAGTAGCTCCATGATCTTCATGATAGAGAGTCTCCTATGTTGTCACTTTCATATACTAGTGGGAATTTTACATTACATAACTTGGCTTGTATATTCCAATGATGAGCTTCCTCAAAATGCCCTAGGTCTTCGTGAGCAAGCAAGTTGGATGCACACCCACTTAGTTCTTTTGTTAAGCTTTCATACACTTATAGCTCTAGTGCATCCGTTTCATGGCAATCCCTACTCACTCATATTGATATCTATTGATGGGCATCTTCATAGCCCGTTGATATGCCTAGTTGATGTGAGACTATCTTCTCCTTTTGTCTTCTCCACAACCACCATTCTATTCCACCTATAGTGTTATGTCCATGGCTCACGCTCATATATTGCGTGAAGATTGAAAAAGCTTGAGAACACCAAAAGTATGAAACAATTGCTTGGCTTGTCATCGGAGTTGTGCATGATTTAAATACTTTGTGTGGTGAAGATAGAGCATAGCCATACTATATCACTACTAGGGAAAATCGTATACACACGATCTTACCAGCAGAGAGTTTTAAAATAAGGCGTTGTTGCAATGTAGCAGTAGCACGCTCCGACAGTACTCGCTGCTGAAATAAACGTAGCAGTAGTGTGCCTCCTCTAAGCCGCGCTACTGCTATAATTCCCACGACCCCGCCGCGAAGCTAGTTCTAGCAGCAGCGCGTTAATTCGGACCCCGCTACTACTAGGTAGTTTAGCAGTAGCGCCTTTGCCATTAGAGCGCTACTACTAAAACTAGCTATCTCCCACCCCCACGCTCTCCTCTATCCGATCCACACTCACAATCACACTCACTCCCCCTCAACCTCCCCTC
>NC_057812.1:693298880-693313211 GCF_018294505.1 Triticum aestivum
GGTCCTCCCCTGCCGGCCGCCGTCACCCCCGCCAGCCGTCGTCTCCTACCCCTCTTCCCTCTGTGCCGCCGTCAACTCCTACTCCTCGCTGGACTCGATACCGCCCTCCTCATCCGTCCTCCCTCGACTCGCCACCGGCCGGCCCCTCCTCGCTCCGCCTTCCTCCTCCATCCTACTCTCTTCTCCCTCCTCAAGTCGCCCCTCCCTCTCCCTCCTCACTTCTACATTTTGATTTAGTAGGCTAGTTCATATGCAACATTTTGATTTAGTTGATATGATTTAGTTGATTTAGTAGGCTAGTTGATTTAGAACATTTTGATTTAGTAGATTTAGTAGCCTAGTTGATTTAGTAGATTTAGTAGGCTAGTTGATTTAGTTGATTTAGAACATTTTGATTTAGTTGATTTAGTATGCTAGTGAATTTAGTAGGCTAGTTGATTTAGTTGATTTAGTATGCACCATTTTATTGTTATTTTTCTGTACATGGATAGGTAGATGCTTTTGTTTTTTTGTAATAAGTTATTTTTTGGCAAAATGTAGGTGCCAATATAGTTAAATTTGTCACTTGTTTTTTTAATAAATTATCTTAGGAAATAGGGGCCAAATTAGATGAAATGTCTTGGTAGGTGGTACCCTTATTTGGTAGATATTTGTGAAAAGTTTTTTCAGCAATAGGTGCCACCGAAATGCTTTGGTAGGTGGTACCTTGTCATCTAATATGTTTCTAGATCTTAGGATTATAATTGTCCATAAAATTGCTTCTCGCGGAAGAACCAAAAATATCACATGCTACTGTTTTTCTTTCCTGTGAAGTGGATCGTTAATCCTTTGCTCATATTGCTTTAGGAAAATGGCGCCACCACCACCACCACTATGTCGACTGTACAAGTCAAGGTCCGCCAGCAGCCTTGCAACTGGCAAGCTGTTCGGCATCTACTTCCAGCCGAGTTTTCTTCATGCGGCGGTAAGAAATTAGATGAAATGTAACAACTATTTTATTATTAGTGTTGGCATTACTGCATTGTGTCATTTCTGTTTTTTTACACAGATCGTCCCATGCAATGTGAGGTTGAAATTCAACAAGCTGACAGGAGACACCGTGACATTTGAGGCTCCTGGGGGCCGTACACTATGGAGGTCGAGAAAGGACACAATATGTCGCAGATTGGAGGAGATGGATGGGCCTGTTTCCTTGCCCACATGCATCTTACTGGTGGTGAGTTGATCAGCTTCTCCTTCAGAGCAGAAAGACCCATGCTGACTGTCATTTATCTCAACCTGGTGGAAGATGATGAAGATGATGAAGATGACGAAGATGATGAAGATGACAAAGATGATGAAGATGATGCAGATAATGAGGAACCACTCGATGAATATGATGAGAACCCACTTCATGAAGCCATCGTAGCTCAAAGAATGAGGTTGAGCGAGGAGGAGGTGTACAACCTATGGTACATAATTCCACCACGTGATGACTTTGTCGGGGTGCCATTCGTGACCCGCCTGACAAATATCATGGTCGATCGGCATGAAATGGTATGTTATACTGACTGTAGTAATTTGATGATATATATATATATGCTTTATTGTTATACTTACAAATGCAAATTATCTGATGATATGCTTAGTGTAGAGTCCAATGATATTCTTTGTAGAATCTAGTCGATGATATGCTTTAGTGTAGAGTCTGATCACATGCTTATTAGTGTAGAATCCAAGGAACTATTAATAGTGTAGATAATCCATATATACTTATTAGTAGAATTCATGATTAATTACGACAAATGCGTACTACTGTGTCTTTTGATAGTGTAGAAATCTAGACTTAATAGAAATAGATTTACAAGAGTATGTGCGAGGCTATTTATTAATTGATATGTTTTTCTTATTCAGAAATTGCCAAAGAACCTATCTGTGAGTTTTGGTATCGAGCCTGATGAAGAAGGTTCAGCTGGACTACGCCTTACCGCAAGGGGCTCCGTCACCACCTGTACTTACCGCATGGACACAGACGGTCGCACACACTTAAACTTGGTTGGGTGGAAGAGATTCCTCGTTGGCAAGAATCTTCGTGTTGGACAGGCCATCCTAATTACTATCAGGAACACCCACCGCCCAGGCATGAGGATGATGATCGTCGCCGATATCATCTAGAACTACATATGTGTGTGTGGCTATATCATCTAGAACTACATATGATGATTGTCGTCGATATCATGTAGAACTACATATGATGATCGTCATCGATATCACCTAGTACTGCTTGAGGATGCATGTTGAGTATATATGAAATTGTTATCTAGTACTCCCTCCGTTCCAAATTACTCGTCGTGGTTTTAGTTCAAATTTGAACTAAAACCACAACGAGTAATTTGGAACCGAGGGAATACTACCTAGTACCTATAATGCTTTATGAAATTGATATCTAGTAGTACGTAGTATCTGAAAATTGCGGTTTATTGAAGCTGAAACGGGGTGGAAATGATGAAAGATATAGCAGTAGCGTGGGGGTAGGAAATCGCTACAGCTAACTAATAGTAGCGTTTTCCGGAAAAGCGCTGCTGATATAGTCAATAGTAGTAGCGTAGGTACAAACAGCGCTACTACTAACAGTTAGCTGTAGCGCCTTATTGGTAGTGCAGTTGCCCGCGCTGCTGATAGCCACAAAACCCGTGCTAACCCTAGTAGTGTATGATTTTGTAGGGATAACTTCCTTTGGTCATGTTATTTTGAGAAGACATGATTGCTTTGTTAGTATGCTTGAAGGATTATTATTTTTATGTCAATATTAAACTTTTGTGTTGAATCTTTCGGATTAGAACATTCATGCCACAATAAAGAAACTTACATTGAGAATTATGCTAGGTAGCATTCCACATCCAAAATTCTGTTTTATCATTTACCTACTAGAGGACGAGCAGGAATTAAGCTTGGCAATGCTTGATACGTCTCCAACGTATCTATAATTTTTGATTGTTCCATGCTATTATATTATCTGTTTTGGAGGTTCATTGGGCTTTAATATACCTTTTTATATTATTTTTGGGACTAACCTACTAACCAAAGGCCCAGTGCAAATTGCTGTTTTTTGCCTATTTCAGTGTTTCGCAGGAAAGGAATATCAAACGGAATCCAAACGGAATGAAACCTTCGGGAGACTTTTTTTGGAAAAAACGTGATCCGGGAGACTTGGAGTGGACGTAAAGAAAGAAGCGAGGAGGCTAGGAGGCAGGAGGGTGTGCCCAGGGGGGTAGGCGCGCCCCCACCCTCGTGGGCCCCTCGTAGCTCCACCGACGTACTTCTTCCTCATATATATTCCATTTACCCTGAAAACATCCAGGAGCACCACGAAACCCTATTTTCACCGCCGCAACCTTCTATACCCGTGAGATCCCATCTTGGGGCCTTTTCCGGCACTCCGCCAGAGGGGGAATCGATCACGGAGGCCTTCTACATCAACACCATAGCCTCTCCGATGATGTGTGAGTAGTTTACCATAGACCTTCAGGTCCATAGTTATTAGCTAGATGGGTTCTTCTCGCTCTCTTTGGATGTCAATACAAAGTTCTCCTCGATTCTCTTGGAGATCTATTCGATGTAATTCTTTTTGTGGTGTGTTTGTCGAGATCCGATGAATTGTGGATTTATGATCAAGATTATCTATGAACAATATTTGATTGTTTTCTGAAATCTTGTATGCATGATTTAAATATCTTTGCAAGTCTCTTCGAATTATCAATTTGGTTTGGCCTACTAGATTGATCTTTCTTGCAATGGGAGAAGTGCATAGCTTTGGGTTCAATCTTGCGGTGTCCTTTCCGAGTGACAGCAGGGGCAGCAAGGCACGTATTGTATTATTGCCACCGAGGATAAAAAAGATGGGGTTTATACCATATTTCTTGAGTTTATCCCTCTACATCATGTCATCTTGCCTAATGTGTTACTCTGTTCTTATGAACTTAATACTCTAGATGCATGCTAGATAGTGGTCGATGTGTGGAGTAATGGTAGTAGATATAGAATCGTTTCGGTTTACTTGTCGTGGACGTGATGCCTATATACATGATCATGCCTAGATAATCTCATAAGTATTATCTTTTCTATCAATTGCTCGACAGTAATTTGTTCACCCACCGTATAATTTGCTATCTTGAGAGAAGCCACTAGTGAAACCTATGGCCCCCAGGTCTATCTTCCATCATATTATTTTCATATCAAGTTGCTATTTCTATTACCGTTTATTTTGCAATCTTTATTTTCCAATCTATATCATAAAAATACCAAAAATATTTATCTTATTATCTCTATCATATCTCACTTTCGTAAGTGACCGTGAAGGGATTGACAACCCCTTTATCGTGTTGGTTGCGAGGTTCTTGTTTGTTTGTGTAGGTACTAGGTGACTTGCGTGTTACCTCCTACTGGAGTGATACATTGGTTCTCAAAAACTGAGGGAAATACTTACGCTACTATGCTGCATCACCCTTTCCTCTTCAAGGGAAAACCAACACATGCTCAAGAGGTAGCACACTCCTGTAGCCAAATTCTGTGGTACATCTGGGATGGCAGAAGGAGTAGGTGACTCAAAGAACATCAACTCGGCACAGCAAACCCCATACATAGTTACCGTCGGCATCGGGTGCATCAATGGCGAACACTCACCCGAGTCATGTGTAGGCTTGAGACAAGTATCACAAATCTCCGTGTTGCATTCCGCAATAAAGTGTCCCTGCTCACCACAACGATTAGACAACATCTTCTCTTTCCTGCGCGCCCACTTAGCGGCCCTCTCACCATCAGACTTGTCGGAAAGCTTGTCCGACACATGCTCACGACCTTTAGCCCCAGCTTGCATGGTCATCGAAACCTTAGTAGTGGCAAGAGTGGTGGCCCCCGCCATGGCCTCGCCTAACAAATCAGTGGGACGTGGCAACTCCGGCGTCTCCGCCGACTGCCCAGCTTTCGTAGGGGCCTTAGTCTCGGCAGTCTCAGCCGTGGCCTGCGGCGGCGGTGGAGGAGGGCGATGACGATATTGGGAAGGCCTCCTGGCACCTCCCCTGCCACCATGAAATCCCCGGTAACCTCCACAAGACCTGTAATCTGGGCCACATGCCCCCTCCACAAAATTACCCGGCGGCGCATAAAACGGCCGCTCATCTGATCCATCACTTTGCCAGTTGTAACCGTGGTCGCTGCCAGTCGACGATAAGTCATGATGTTGTCTGTCACCGTATGCATTGACCCCATCATCGCCCCAACGGCCTCGGGAGGGCCGCGACCCCCATGCGCCACCGCGGTGTACTCCCTGCCCGACGTCGTCCCACGGCCAGAAGTAGGGTACGGGCCGTCCGAGGCACGACCATCTCGTGAAGCCTGCCCTCCTGCAGACGAAACCTGCGCCGACGGGCGTGGCGGCGGCACCACCAGAGGCGGTTGCGGCGCCGGTCTGTGCTGTTGCCCAGGAGTCACCCCGACTCGCTATTGCGGCGAATTTGGCGGAAGCAGCGCCGCCTGAGGTTGCGGGGGCGCGGTCCTGGCGGGCAGCGGCAGAACAGGTTTGTGCGGCGGCGGCTGATGCGTCTCCAACGTATCTATAATTTTTTATTGTTCCATGCTATTATATTATCCATCTTAGATGTTTAATGGGCTTTACTATGCACTTTTATATTATTTTTGGGACTAATCTATTAACTCAGAGCCCAGTGCCTGTTCCTGTTTTTTCCCTTGTTTCAGTGTTTCGAAGAAAAGGAATATCAAACGGAGTCGAAACGGAATGAAACCTTGTGGAGAAGTTATTTTTGGAAGGAAAGCTACCCGATAGACTTGGAGTGCACGTCAGGAAAGAAAGAGGGAGCCACGAGGCAGGGGCGCGCCCACCCCCTAGGGCGCGGCCTCCACCCTTGTGGGCCCCTCGTGGCTCCCCTGATGTATTTCTTCTGCTTATATATATCCATATACCCTAAAACGATCAGGGAGCAAAATAGATCAGGAGTTCCGACGCCAGAATCCTCTGTAGCCACCGAAAACCAATCTAGACCCGTTCCGGCACCCTGCCGGAGCGGGAATCCCTCTTCAATGGCCATCTTCATCATCCCGGTGCTCTCCATGACGAGGAAGGAGTAGTTCTCCCTCGGGGCTGAGGGTATGTACCAGTACCTATGTGTTTGATCTCTCTCTCTCTCTCTCTCTCTCTCTCTCTCGTGTTCTTGAGGTGGTACGATCTTGATGTATCGCGAGCTTTGCTATTATAGTTGGATCTTATGATGTTTCTCCACCTCTACTCTCTTGTAATGGATTGACTTTTCCCTTTGAAGTTACCTTATCGGATTGAGTCTTTAAGGATTTGAGAACACTTGATGTATGTCTTGTGTGGGATACCCGTGGTGACAATGGGGTATTCTATTGATCCACTTGATGTATGTTTTGGTGATCAACTTGCGGGTTCTGCCCATGAACCTATGCATAGGGGTTGGCACACATTTTCGTCTTGACTCTCCGGTAGAAACTTTGGGGCACTCTTTGAGGTTCTATGTGTTGGTTGAATAGATGAATCTGAGATTGTATGATGCATATCATATAATCATACCCACGGATACTTGAGGTGACATTGGAGTATCTAGGTGAAATTAGGGTTTTGGTTGATTTGTGTCTTAAGGTGTTATTCTAGTACGAACTCTAGGGCTGTTTGTGACACTTATAGGAATACCCCAACTGATTGATTGGAAAGAATAACTTTGAGGTGGTTTCGTACCCTACCATAATCTCTTCGTTTGTTCTCCGCTATTAGTGACTTTGGAGTGACTCTTTGTTGCATGTTGAGGGATAGTTATGTGATCCAATTATGTTATTATTGTTGAGAGAACTTGCACTAGTGAAACTATGAATCCTAGGCCTTATTTCAACACATTGCAATACCGTTTGTGCTCACTTTTATCATTAGTTACCTTGCTGTTTTTATAATTTCAGATTACAAAAACCTTTATCTACTATCCATATTGCACTTGTATCACCATCTCTTCGCCGAACTAGTGCACCTATACAATCTACCATTGTATTGGGTTTGTTGGGGACACAAGAGACTCTTTGTCATTTGGTTGCAGGGTTGCTTGAGAGAGACCATCTTCATCCTACGCCTCCTACGGATTGATAAACCTTAGGTCATCCACTTGAGGGAAATTTGCCACTGTCCTACAAACCTCTGCACTTGGAGGCCCAAGAACGTCTACAAGAAGAAGGTTGTGTAGTAGACATCAAGCACTTTTCTGGCGCCGTTGCCGGGGAGGCTAGCGCTTGAAGGTATATCTTTAGATCTTGCAATCGAGTCTTTCGGTTTCTTGTTTTATCACTAGTTTAGTTTATAAAAGAAAATTACAAAAAATGGAATTAAGTTTGCCTCATACGCTTCATCTTTTTAATATCTTTCGTGAGTATGATGGAAAGGAAAATTGTGCCAAAATGTTAGAAGAAGAATGCATTAAAATGTTTGGCACTAAATATTTGAATGATGAGCATGATTGTAATGTTGTTAGTATCAACTCCTTGAATATCCATAGTACTAATGATGATTGCACTAGTTATGATGCAAATATCTCCTATAAACATGTCAATTTTTGTGGAGTGCATTGGGTTTGGAAGTACACACCAAATAGGGAAGATAGATATTGCAAGAGGCATAAGTACTTAGAAACTAAATTGTTGCAAGAAAGGCTAGATGTTTGTGCTGAAAATTTAAATTTTCTTGGCCATACTTGTGAGCTTTGCAATGAACGTGGTCATTTAACCTTCCGATGCAAATTGTTTCATGATCTAATCATTTCCAAAAATTGTGATGACTTGATTTCTCTTGCACATCATAATGAACTTAGTTTGCTTATGGGTTACGAAGAAATAAAACGTATAACTAACTATCTCCTAGTATTTGCCCGTGATAAACTTCTTGGCTTTGATCTAGAGGAAATTTATATGTATTATGCGGTGAATTGTATTGAAAATCCTTATATTGTCAACTACATAAAGAAAAGAAAACAAATAGAAGATGAAGAGAATACTAATGAAAGGGAAGAGACTTCCCAATACCATCCTATTATTTCTTATGATGAATTAGGTAATGAGGAAGAGACTCCTATTCAACCAATCTCATTAATAGGGAGCTCCAAAAAGAGGATTGAACCCACACATGATGTGGTGAAGAATAAGAAAAGAAAAAGGAAGAGAGGTAAAAAGATATCTCCCCCAAATAATGCTGCTCCTATTACTATTGTGCCTCATGGAAATATAATTGTGGAAGATAATGATACTTCTTATGATCTTGAAAATCTTTTTGGCACTTGCTTGGAAGAATATGATAATTGCTATACTATTGGTGCTATCCATACTATTAATGATAAGAGTGATTATGTTTGTGATATGAAAAGGCCCAAGCTTGGGGATGCTATGTTTGATGAGGATGATGTTTTTGAAAATATATTTGCTGCAATTATTGTTTGTCCCAACCTTGGGGATGCTACGTTTAATGAAGATGATATTTTTAGTCTCCTAAGTTTTGATATGCAAATTTATAATGATGATAGCATGCCTCCTACTTATGATGATTATTGTGATGATACTTATGCTATAAAGAGTAGTGATTATATTTCTAAAACTTGTCATGATTATGGTTACCCATTTTCTGAACATTACTCCTTTAATGTGGAAACAATTTATAGTATTCGAGTTTCTTATGATACTCCCACTATTCCGAATGAGAAGAATTTTGCTTATGTGGAGAGTAATAAAATTTGTATGCTTGTAGATCATGAAAATAATGCTTTAGGTGATGGTTACATTGTTGAATTCATTCATGATGCTACTAAAAATTATTATGAGGGAGGAATATATGTTTGTAGGAATTTCAATAATATCAAGTTTCCTCTCTATGTGCTTAAGGTTTTGAAGTTATGCTTGTTTTGCCTCCCTATGCTAGTTGATTATTGCTCCTATAAATTGTTTGCTAACAAAATCCATATGCATAGGAAGTGGGTTAGACTTAAATATGCTAGTCATATTCTTCATGATGCTCTCTTTATGTTACAATTCTTATCTTCTATACGAGCATCATTGAAATCATCATTCTAGCGCTTGTTGGGAGGCAACCCAACTTTATTTTTTTTCCTTGCTTTTGTTTCCTTTTTAGTAATAAATTAATCATCTAGCCTCTGTTTAGATGTGGTTTTTTGTGTTTAATTAGTGTTTGTGCCAAGTAGAACCTTTGGGAAGACTTGGGGAAAGTCTTTGTGATCATGTTGTAAAAAACAGAAACTTTAGCGTTCACGAGAATTGCTGCCAGTTTTTATTTGAGAGTGATATTTAGTTAATTATTTTTGCAGATGATTAATAGATAAAATCCTCACGTCCATAAATTTATTTGAGAATTTTATGAGTTCCAGAAGTATACGTTTAATTCAGATTACTACAGACTGTTCTGTTTTTGACAGATTCTGTTTTCTATGTGTTGTTTGCTTATTTTGTTGAACCTATGAGTAGTACCGGAGGGTATGAACCATAGAGAAGTTGGAATACATTAGATATTACACCAATATGAATTTAGAATGAGTTCATTACAGTACCTTATGATGGTGATTTTCTTTCTTATACTAACGGAGCTTACGAGTTTTCTGTTAAGTTTTGTGTTGTGAAGTTTTCAAGTTTTGGGTAAAGATTCGATGGACTATGGAATAAGGAGTGTCAAGAGCCTAATCTTGGGGATTCCCAAGGCACCCCAAGGTAATATTCAAGGACAACCAAGAGCCTAAGCTTGGGGATGCCCCGGAAGGCATCCCCTCTTTCGTCTTCGTTCATCGGTAACTTTACTTGGAGCTATATTTTTATTCACCACATGATATGTGTTTTGCTTGGAGCGTCAATTTATTTTGTTAGGATTTGTTTGCTGTTATTTATAACAATGTTTTGCATCTTTTATTTCAATAAAAGCGGCATTGATAGCCTTTACTATGCCTATTTTACAAGTCTTCATGTTGCTGTTTGAAAACAGAAAGTTTACCGCTGTTGCAATAATTCCCTAGAAAAGTCAGAATATGATAAAATATTGAAACCTTTTGCAGTGGGAATTTTCTTTCATAATTTTTGGATCTAGGGAAGTATGGATCTTGCTGCACTCTTTATAGACTGTCCTGTTTAGGCAGATTGCGGTTATGTTTGCATTGTTTGCATATGTTTGCTTCTTTAATGATTCTATTTGAGGATAGGACTATTAAATATGCAGAGTCATTTAGTATGCAATGTTGAATAATAATTTTAGTGATTTGCTATAGTAGAGTATGATAAGGTTTTTGCAATGGTTTATACTAACTTATCTCACGAGTCCTTGTTGAGTTTTGTGTGGATCAAGCTTTTGAGATTTAGGGAGACAGTGATATGAGAGGAATTAAGGAGACACAAAAGCTCAAGCTTGTGGATGCCCAAGGCATCCCAAGATAATATTTCAACAAAGTATCAAGGGTCTAAGCTTGGGGATGCCCCGGTTGGCATCCCACCTTTCTTCTTCGACAACTATTGGTTAGTATCGGTTGATCCTAAGTTTTTGCTTCTTCACATGATGTTTGCTATTCTTAGATGTCATTTTATTTAGTTTTGGTTGCTGCTTGAATAAAATACCAAGATCTGAAATTATTAAATGTTAGAGAGTCTTCACATGGTTGCATAATTATTCGACTACTCATTGATCTTCACTTATATCTTTTGGAGTAGTTTGTCATTTGCTCTAGTGCTTCACTTATATCTTTTAGAGCACGGTGGTGGTTTTATTTTATAGAAATAGATGAAATCTCATGCTTAACTTATATTATTTTGAGAGTCCTTTAGAACAGTATGGTAGTTTGCTTTGGTTATGAAACTAGTCCTAATATGATGGGCATCCAAGAGGGATATAATAAAAACTTTCATATAGAGTGCATTGAATACTAAGAGAAGTTTGATACTTGATGATTGTTTTGAGATATGGAGATAGTGATATCAAAGTTGTGCTAGTTGAGTAGTCGTGAATTTGAGGAATACTTTTGTTGAAGTTTGCAAGTCCCGTAGCATGCACGTATGGTAAACATTGTGTAACAAATTTGAAACATGAGGTGTTATTTGATTGTCTTCCTTACACTACTAGGAAAAGGGCTATAGATGAAATTGACACTAATGGTGCACCAGAGAAGTGGTGCGCCACTACTATATACTAATGGTGCACCATGTGCCGATGCGCCATTAGTGTGGAAGACACTAATGGCGCACCAGACACAAGGTGCGCCACTAGTGACAAAAATTTTTTCATTTTTCCAAACATACTAATGGCGCATCCAGGCAAAGTGCGCCATTACTAGTTCTAACTAGTAATGGCGCACCAGCCATAGAGTGCGCCACTACTATATTTTTTATTCTTTTTTTTGCAAAACTACTAATGGTGCACCGTGGCACAGTGCGCCATTACTAGTTTAAATTAGTAATGGCAAACTATGCCATGATGCGCCATTAGTATATATATATATTTTTTTATTTTATTTTTTTGCAAAACTACTAATGGCGCACGGCCAGCAGGTGCGCCATTAGTATGTTGGGTTATTAATGGCGCATGGCTGGGTGGTGTGCCATTAGTAACCTGGGACCAGCTAGATATTTTGGACAGCCACACCTACACACTCACTTTCCCCACTTCATTCCCTCCACCTCCTTCTTCAAGCTTGTCGGCTACCTCCTCCTCCTCACCTCATTTGCACCATAGATTCATCAAAATTAAGTGGTGAAATTACCTTTTTTGATAGGTAAGTAAGGGGAAAGCTATCTTCATGTTGTAGATCTACTTTTTTTCTCCCTAGCTCGCTCCAACAACGTGCACATGCACTTTTTGTGGCCTAGCTAGATCTATGTATGTTTGTGGTGTTGCATATGTTTGTGGTGTTGCATATATGTTTGTGTTTGCAGGTACCGGTATTTGAAATGCGATAGTTGCCAATATTTTGCCGGAATGTTGATTCATTTCCGCTTCGGCGAGAATTTTGGCACTATGCATTCTTTTTGGTCCTATTTTTAGGGAAAGTCATGCCAAATTTTTTATTGGTTCTAAAATATCGTTTTGTTCTACCCCCGCAGGCGACCATGGTCCGCACGGATGACCGAAGGCATCGTGAATAGGTTTTGGAGCTCCGCGAAGGCCGAGATGCTTCAAAAGAACGAGACGGGGATAAGATATCCATGTCGAAGATGCAAGCTGAAGAGCCTTATTGCGGACCTGGATTCCGAGCAGGTGCGGGACCACCTGCTCTTGCGTGGTTTCATGGATGGCTATCAGTGGCAAGGTGATGAAGATGACTATGAAGTTGTCCATGGGGGGCGGGCAAGAAATGAGGAAGGGCAGCAAGACAACCACCGCGGCTCGGGCGGGCGAGAAGACGAAGAATCTCTAGGTCATGATCATGACGGTGATGCTATACAGAGTCATCATGTAGAAGATGCCGGACATGATGATGAGGAAGATGCCGGAGCAGACGAAGGGCATGATCATGAAGATGAAGATGCCGACGGAGCAGACGACGATGGACCATCAATGGGTTGGGTGCAGGACCCTCATATTCAAGAGCTGCTTCTCAAGCAGACGGATAACACAAGAGCTGCCGCCCGAGAGAAAGCCAAGCTGGATCAAGTCTCACGACTGTCACGTGCTGATGACGCAGATACTTCCAGTTGCAATCCATGGGATCATGGACGCGCATGTCCGTGAAAAGCTTTTTGGCCTATGCAAATTTTTCGACGTCATCTCTCGGAAGTCGGTTGGCGTGAGGCAACTTAGAAGGCTACAGGAAGAGATTGTGGTGATACTATGCAAGCTTGAGATGTACTTCCCGCCCGCATTCATCGATATTATGGTGCATCTGCTGGTCCATATCATGGAGGATAACATCCAACTCGGGTCGACATTCCTGCACAACATGATGCCATTCGAAAGGATGAATGGTGTCATCAAAGGATACGTTCGCAACATGTCACATCCAAAGGGAAGCATAGCCAGGGGCTTTTTGACCGAAGAGTGCATCTCCTACTGCACGAATTATCTAGGCATCGAGAACCCCGTTGGTCTGCCCGTCAACAGGCACCTCGGCAGGCTCGCTGGATGGGGTCACCGTGAGGGTCGCCGTGAAATGCATGTCGACTTCGAGGGTCGACTTGCCGACTTTGAAAGAGCAAACCTAGTCGCGCTACAACACATAGACGTGGTCGATCCTTGGGTGGTAGAGCACAAAACCTTTATTGAGAAGACGTACAATGACCGAGGCCAACAGAGGACGGACGGAGATATAATCAAAGAGCACAACTCATGTTTCACGCGTTGGTTCAAGCAGAAGCTTCTGTCGTACCCTTTACATGAGGATTCTTCCGCGGAAGAACAACTCATATTCGCCTTGTTACAGGGCGCCGAGCACAACCTAATGACCTATGAGGCGTACGATATCAACGGCTACACATTCTACACCGAGGACAAGGACATGAAGAGCGATGGTTATCAGAACTCCAGGGTAACGATGGAATCCTACACTGGTAACGACAAGGACAGATACTACGGAAGGATCGAGGAGATCTGGGAGCTGAGCTACGCTGGAGAGAAGGTCCCGATGTTCCGTGTCAGATGGGCCAAGAGCGTCCTAAAAGAAGACCGGTATTTCACCACCAGGGTTATACCCGAAGCCAAATCCAAGACCACGGCCGCAAACATCACCGCAAAAAATGAGCCATGGGTACTGGCTTCCCAAGTGGACCAATGCTTCTTCATTACCGACCCGTCAAAGCCCAGTCGTGTTATCGTGAGGAGAGGCAAAAGGAAGATCATTGGAATGGATGGAGTAGCCAATGAGCAAGACTTCGACAAGTACAGCGACCCGAAGATCGAACATGACGACGACAATGAAGTAGCAACATACACCACAAGAAGAAGCAGGACCACCCTACCTAAAGGACGTCTGTTCCACAAAAGAACTCCATTTGCAAAAAAGAAGGGCAACAAGATTGTGAACAGATAGCTAGCTAAGATCGATTGTATTTAAATCGTAGTCTTCATTTCTCGATTGTATTTCATGGGCACTTTTTGATATCATGAATATTTTAAATTTCATGGGCACTTTTTGAATTCATGAGGACACTCGATCTCGATCCCCCTCCATCTCGATCTCGATTCCCCTCCATCTCGAGTTCGATCCCCCTCCATCTCGATCGCTATCCCCCTCCATCTCGATCTCGATCCCACCCGCACCCTCCCCCGCTAGCTCCACCGCCGCAGACGACCCACCGCACCCTCCC
>NC_057812.1:693313929-693322469 GCF_018294505.1 Triticum aestivum
CCCGCCTCCCCCCTTGAAACCCTAGAAACCGCCGGAGATTTGGAGCCTCGGAGCCGCCGGAGACTTGGAGCCTCGGAGCCGCCCCACGTCCACCACGAGAGGAGGCCCCACGTCCAGCAGGAGTGGCGGCCCACGACCTCCCCGCCGTCCAGCAGGAGAACAGGGTACGAATCCCTCTTCCCCTTGTCTCTTGCTGATTTTCTTCTTCATCTCCTCCAATCTCTGACGCATTCTCATCTATAGCTGTGTTGTGTTGTTGTGTTGTGTGAAGGAAGGACTTGGTTCAACAGGATACAGAGAAGCTGCTGCTGTGGGTTCGACTTGTTTGGATTTGGTTCCCCTGTCACCAAGGTGACCACTTGTCTCGCCTCTCTCCCCCTCTGTACAAGTTCATGGTTGTGGAGTGCTATAGTCAATGCTTGTCTCAGCTGTATGCATTTGATTTCAGACTATATAGCTTGTATATGCAAAGTGCAAAAGTTTCCGAGCAATGCTGTACTTTTACCTGCTAGTTTCTTTGGCATGGTTTTTATTCAAGTGAAACCAAACCCTGACAGTAACACATTTGCTTCTTATTGTACATGACTATGTTTATTGTGCTGAAACATCTGTTTGATCTAATTAGAATGTATATGTGAGTTAAATAGGTCTGATTTTTGTTTTACGGGGTGGTAGAGGCAGCATCCATGTATTTGGGTAGCCAGTGGTTGTTTTTTGACGTGTTGCAAGAAAGGAGATAATGTTGGCTGAATGTGCTTGAGGAAGAAAAGTAAAAAAGTGATTGGAATCGCATGCCTAGAATGCTATTCACTTATTGTCTTCATATTTAAAATCATCTGTTTTAAGTAAAGTAGGCTCTGAGAAAAACCTTCCAGAAAAAGCTAAACAACACAAATATACTGCTCTTGGATCGATGATTTGATTATGTAGCATTCTGTCAACCGAGAATTGCCATTCTGAAGAAATCATTTGCATATTGTCAACCGAGTATTTGTCATTCTGAAGAAAAATGCACTGTATCATGTATTTGCCCATGGTTTATAGATGAAATTTGCCATGGTGCATATAGTAAAAACAATGCCATGATCTGTAAAATACATTTGTCATGCTCCATGAAAGTAATTTGCCATGGTCCAAATGTAGCAGAAGCTTCAAGTAGTGTTTTGTTTCTGTGTTTGAATAGGCAGCAAACTTTCTATTCTTTATGTGTTTGTACAGACTTGCTAAACTATTGATGATTTTTTGTTGGGTGACCTATTAGATCTGGAATGGAAGCTCACATAAGTTGAGCTGATTTTTGTCCATATGAAAGCAGAGGACCATATGGTCTGTGGCTGGGTTTTGTCTCCGACCATTGTGTCGTGATGAATTTGCAGGTACCCCGAGAGGCCCTTGAGTTTGCCGGAATGTCGATTAACTTTCGTTCCGGCAAATTCGGGTACTCCATATGTCCTATTTTCAGCAAAGGTCATGCTGAAATTTTCTATGAATTTTAGCATGACTTTGCTAAAAATAGGACATATGGGGTACTTGCGACTAATGCATTGGCCGAGGTATCTTAGTACTTAGTTAAGTAGGATCAACTGCCCCACCATTCTTGTTGCGTTAAACCATAGGTGGCAATAGAGGCAAGTGATTAGGCCCAACTTAGAATTCTCCTTAGCATCAATAAACCCTAGATGATAAACCCAACATAGGTGGCAATAGAGCCAAGTGATTAGTGCCAAGTGATTAGGCCCAACCTAGGGTGCCTCTTCGATAAACCCTAAATGATGAAAACTTAACTTGGCTTCTATAGGGTGCCTCGGTGTCGATGAGAACCTAAATGATGTACGCTTAGGCTTTTAGGGTGCCTCGGCGTCGACAAACCCTAAATGATAAAAGCTTAGCTTTTAGGATGCCTCGGTGTCGACAAACCCTAAATGCTGAGACCATGACCTTGTTCCTTGACAATAACCAACTTTTGACCAAACTTTTTTCCTATTCAGAGCGAAACATGGCCCACAATGACGAGGCCGGCAGTTCAGGCGGCAAACAATTCTGGGAGCTGTCCCAGGAGTTGGAGGAAGAACCTCACCACTATGAGGACGCCTCGAAAGACACCGATCCTGACTACACAACCCCTAGTGGCGTCGGGGATGACACCACTGATGGTGCCGCCGAGGATGCCACCACTGATGATGGCGGCGCACACACAGATGGCAGCCAACCGAAGACGCAACGGAAGGACCGGCGCCCGAGCGTGCTCGGCACCGTCAGGGAGGAATTTACTGAAGTGAACTCCGACGGGCATTCGACGGCGCCCAAACAAGTAGTCAAGGGGTACTCGGTTCAGCTCGGGTGCATTTCCCGGAGCACCGTCTCGATCAACACCGAGAACCTAAGGCATAAGGACCGAGGGAATTTGCGCAGCCTCCTCTTCACGAAGCTGCACGAACAATACAAGTTCCCCGCTGAGTTTGCAAACACACGCCTCTCAGGGAATAAAGTGAACAGTGCCTCCCTCATGAGGATGAGCACGGCCCTGTCTACTTGGAGAAGCACGGTGAAGGCAATGATTGAAAAAGGTGATAGTTATGAGAAGATCAAGGCGAAATATCCTTTGATGAGCGAAGATGACTACAAGGAGTTCAAGATCAAGTGCGAGAGCCCCGCAACCTCCGAATCAAGTCAGTGGGGGAAAGAAATGCGGCAGTTGAACTTAGGGGTCCACCAACTCGGTCCCGGCGGTTACAGAGTGGCGGAGCCTATATGGGACAAGGAGGACGCGGAGCATGCCGAGCAAGGCCTACCGCCCCGCTTCGAGAAATACCGTGACAATCAGACCAGGAACTTTCTCAGGGCCCGGTACAAGGAGGACCCGGTAACAAAGGAGCTTACCACGGATCCGAAGACCAAGGCGCTTGAGCTTGTTCTGGTAAGGAATACACCCCCGCATAATTAGCTCCATATGGTTGCATTCTAATTAATCCCCAATATTTCTAAATGGTTCACGTTCCTTCCGTAGGACAATGAAAGCAGTAGCGCGGGGTCGTCTCAGAGCTCCCCTTTCGACACCCCTTTGAATAGGGCGTTGAACGTAATAAAAAACAAGGATAAGCTCAATTAAGCCGACGTCAGCTGGTCGTGTGGCCGGCAAAGGCTTGTCCACAAAATGGTCGTCATACTATACCGTTGGTGGCTGAAAGGAGAAAAAGACCATCTCGGAAAGCCAGTCGCGCGAGGTTGAAGCACTCAAGGCACAAGTGATGCGGATTCCGGAGCTTGTCCAAGAGCAAGTGGAACAACAACTGGGAACGAAGCTCAACGCCATGGTGCCTACGTTGATTCATGGGCTGACGACGTGGATTGTGGGCGGCCAACAGGGGCCTCCCCCGATTCCCAGCTTCATGGCCAGCAACTCGCATAGCGCGCAGGCGGCGCCATCCGGCGGCGCCATTGGTGTCTCATGCGGAGGCGGTATTCGTGTCTCCGGCGCCGGCACGGGCATTGGAGCTTAATGCACCCGGGTGTACACCGGCCGGCACCTCGCCAGCAAGCGGCCCCTCCGTCAGTTGCACGCCCGCCGTTGGCGGTGCCTCGACATTAGCCGAGCTCGACGACATCATGGTAACTAAGCCTCTCGGCCGATGACTTCATCTCCTTGCCTTTGACTGGGCATCCCTGACGCCCTACATGCATGTTTTCGCAGGGCGCCGCCGACGTTCCTTGCACTCTCCTGCACTTCGTGGGCGGCGAGTTGGTTGATGTCGCCAAGGGCAGAATCGTTCAACCGGGCAACCCCGTGTTCCACGGTAATCCGATGCCACCCACAGTGTATAGGGTTGAAGTGGTTCGGGTGCTACCAGGCTGCGACGAGCTGTTACCTCCGATTTGACCCGCTGGGGCCGACGAAGAAGATGAGATGACCCTCGGTGCCTGCGTAAGCTGGCCCCTGCTTTGGCCGAAGAGCCAAATTCATTTGGGGGCGGGGGACACCACCCCACAGACAAGACCGCCAGTCATGCCGGTGCCAAGCCATGGCAAGAACTCCGCAACGCTACCGGACATGCCGGACATCCCTATAGCACAGGATCCGGACATGCATATGGCACAGGATCCGGACGACGACAACGACGACGGTACATTTACCAACGTCGATAAGTACTTTGCCGAACATGGGTACGGTGACGAGTTTTGTGGGCCTCCTTCTCAAGAACCCAACCAAGACGATCGCGATCTAACTGGTACGGCGGAGAAACCCAGTTGCAACAGGCGTCGTCTGGCGTTCAGTTCTCAGGAGACGCCTCCAGCTGCCACCTTCACCGAGCCTCAGATAGCTGAGGTGCCAAATATTATCAGCCCCAACACGCTCAAGAAGGCGGTCTGTGAGCAGAACTCGGTCCCATTACAGCAGATCAAGAAGAAGGGACGGAAACGAAAGGCTAAAAAGGGCGCCGGTGCGAGCCAGCCAGCACCGAGTACGATCCTTGCTCAGGACGGGCCACCTTCACGTGAGGATATCTCGAGGAGGGTGCATGTGGCGGGTAGGGCGATGCTACCGACAAATATGCTCAATGATGCAACCGGTGCTATGCGGAGTCTGCATGACAGTGTTCTTTCTTTGGAGAAGCGGCGTCTTAGAGAGAATGATGTGGCATACCCGGTTTTCGTGGCCAAGGTGCCGGAGGGCAAGGGCTTTGTCGATGGCACCATCGGGGTACGATCGTCCTGCGGTTTGATGACATCTTTGCTATGTTTAACCTTCATCCGCTGCACTACACCTTCGTTCGCCTGTTTTGCTGAGTATGGCCATGCGGATCATTAGAGACAGGACCCCGGACATCGTGATAGTTGACCCCTTCTACATGTGCCAAGCTCTTGGGCAGCGCTGGGGACCGCCAAGTCGCGAGTTCACACCTCGAAGGCGTCATTCTGGCAAACCCAGATAAGGATAACTTCCTCGTGGCTTACTTTCCCGAGTAAGTCATCCCTTAACCGCCCCGAAACAAATGATTTCTTAGATTTCGATCGTTCTTTCTTTTTTTCTAACATTCCGTGTTCTGTGCAGTGACACACATTGCACACTCATCCTCTTAAGCCCGAAATATTCCATGGCCACGTATTTCGACCCGAACCGTGACTCCAAGATAGACTACACAAATATCAAGAAAGTTCTTGATGATGTTCTCCCTAGCTACGCCAAATCTGGAGGCACCTTCACCAGGCCAGTTCGTAGCTACGGCAGGCACGTGTTCGCCCATGATACTAAGTTCTGCTGCGTCAAGCAGCCGCCTGGCGGTCAGAAGGATGCCTACTATGCCCTCCATCACATGCGGGCGATCGTACGGGACCATCATCACCTTCTGCTACCAGATAATCTCAAAGATTGGGCCGCGAGCTTGTCGGCAATCCAGGACGCGGACATCAGACAAGAATTCTTTCGCATCCAGTCGGAGTTAGCGGAAATCATCCATCAAGATGTCCTTCATACCTCGGGGCAGTTCTACCTCAGATATCAACTGTCCAACAGTGAGATAGACACAACGCTACAAATGCAGGCTGACAACGCCCGTGATTTCATGACCATCATGACAGATGGCGGCTTCATCCACGCTCCGGTCCCATGAGTCGAGTCGAAAGTAGTGATGCTATGTGTAGTTCTGAAAGATTGATTGGCTCATGTTGTAATTAAACTTTAATGAATTGTATGTCTCTTTGGTTTGGACAGTCGTTCAACTTAGATGTAATCGATGCTATTTATTAGTAGGACCATGAATCATGCTATTAATGTCTTGCTTTTCTCTTCCGATCCTTTTGTTGCATACTTATATATTGCTTATGTATTGTCTGTTGTTTGGCTTGTGCATAGAGATGCCGTCGTATGTCGTGTACAAGGGTAAGGTTCTCGGAGTCTACGACGACTGGGAGGAGTGTCGGAGACAGGTTCACCGTTTCAGTTGTAACAGTTACAAAGGGTACACCACTAGGGCGGAGGCGGAATCTAGATACGCCCGCTATCTAGCGGGAGAGAGGAGGGAGCGTTAGAGGAACCGGATGAAGACCAGTTTCATCGTGATGATGATCATCGTGATGACCACAACTCTCTTCTATGTGATGGTAGTTTAGAAGATCGATATCGACTTGTAATGTAAAGACAAACTCGCTACTCATGGTCTCGAGACTTGTAATGTTTTATCTTTGTTCCGTCTTTTGAATTCAGAGACTAATATGATGAATTGCATTCGGAGACTAATCTTCTATGGTATTCGATGAATCTGTTGTTGTTGTGTGCTGCTGTCTATATTCTGTCCAATAATATATTTTGTAACCTGTGCAAAAATCAGAAAAGTAAAAAAAAACTAATATTCATACTAATGGCACATCACCTCAAAGTGCGCCATTAGTATGCCAAAGGATACTAATGACGCATCACTACAGAGTGCGCCATTAGTATGCCAAAGGATACTAATGGCGCATCACCCCACAGTGTGCCATTAGTATGCCAAAGCACATGATTAAATATGGCCCCCTGGGAGGCATACTAATGGCGCATGGTGTTCTATACTAATGGCGCACGGCGTGGTGCGCCATTAGTATACCAGATACTAATGGCGCACCAGTGGTGCGCCATTTGTAAAAAAATACTAGTGGCATGATACTAATGGCACACCAGTAGTGCGTCATTAGTAGGCAAAACTGGTGCGCCATTAGTAGGCCTTTTCCTAGTAGTGTTATGAGTGGCGGTCAGGGACGAGCGATGGTCTTTTCCTACCAATCTATCCCCCTAGGAGCATGCGCGTAGTACTTGGTTTTTAATGACTTGTATATTTTTGCAATAAGTATGTGAGTTCTTTATGACTAGTGTTGAGTCCATGGATTATACGCACTCTTACCTTTCCATCATTGCTAGCCTCTTCGGTACCATGCATTGCCCTTTCTCACATTGAGAGTTGGTGCAAACTTCGCCGGTGCATCCAAACCCCGTGATACGATACGCTCTGTCACACATAAACCTCCTTATATCTTCCTCAAAACAGCCACCATACCTACCTATTATGGCATTTCCATAGCCATTCCGAGATATATTGCCATGCAACTTTCCACCGTTCCGTTTATTATGACATGTATCATCATTGTCATATTGCTTTGCATGATCATGTGGTTGACATCATATTTGTGGAAAAGCCACCGGTCATAATTTTTTATACATGTCACTCTTGATTCATCGCAATCCCGGTACACCGCCGGAGGCATTCATATAGAGTCATATCTTGTTCTAGTATCGAGTTGTAATCTTTGAGTTGTAAATAAATAGAAGTGTGATGATCATCATTAATAGAGCATTGTCCCAAAAAAAGAGAAAGGCCAAATAAAAAAGGAAGGCCCAAAAAAAAGGGGCAATGCTACTATGCTTTTTCCACACTTGTGCTTCAAAGTAGCACCATGATCTTTATGATAGATAGTCTCTTGTTTTGTCATTTTCATATACTAGTGGGAACTTTTCATTATAGAACTTGGCTTGTATATTCCAACAATGGGCCTCCTCAAGTGCCCTAGGTCTTCGTGAGAAAGCAAGTTGGATGGACACCCACTTAGTTCTTTTGTTGAGCTTTCATACATTTATAGCTCTAGTGCATCCGTTGCATGGCAATCCCTACTCCTTGCATTGACATCAATTGATGGGCATCACCCTAGCCCATTGATTAGCCGTGTTGATGTGAGACTTTCTCCTTTTTGTCTTCTCCACATAACCCCTTCATTATATTCTATTCCACCCATAGTGCTATATCCATGGCTCACGCTCATGTATTGCGTGAAAGTTGAAAAAAGTTTGAGATTACTAAAGTATGAAACAATTGCTTGGCTTGTCATCGGGGTTGTGCATGATGAGATCATTCTTGTGTGACGAAAATGGAGCATGAACAAACTATATGATTTTGTAGGGATGAACTTTCTTTAGCCATGTTATTTTAAGAAGACATGATTGCTTACTTAGTATGCTCGAAGTATTATTATTTTTATGTCAATATTAAACTTTTGTCTTGAATCTTATGGATCTGAACATTCATGCCAAAACAAAGAGAATTACTTAGAGAAATATGTTAGGTAGCATTCCACATCAAAAATTCTGTTTTTATCATTTACCTACTCGAGGACGAGCATGAATTAAGCTTGGGGATGCTGATACATCTCCAACGTATATATAATTTTTTATTGTTTCATGCTATTATATTATCCATCTTAGATGTTTAATGGGCTTTACTATGCACTTTTATATTATTTTTGGGACTAACCTATTGACCCAGAGCCTAGTGTCAGTTCCTGTTTTTTCCCTTGTTTCAGTGTTTCGAAGAAAAGAAATATCAAACGGAGTCGAAACGGAATGAAACCTTCTGGAGAAGTTATTTTTGGAAGGAAAGCTACCCGGTAGACTTGGAGTGCACGTCAGGAAAGAAACGAGGGAGCCACGAGGCGGGGGGTGCGCCCACCCCCCTAGGGCGCGCCCTCCACCCTCGTGGGCCCCTCGTGGCTCCCTTGACGTATTTCTTCCACCTATA
>NC_057812.1:693322831-693336718 GCF_018294505.1 Triticum aestivum
CCCTAAAACGATCAGGGAGCAGAATAGATCAGGAGTTCCGCTGCCAGAAGCCTCCATAGCCACCGAAAACCAAAATAGACCCATTTCGGCACCCTGCCGGAGGGGGAATTCCTCTCCGGTGGCCATCTTCATCATCCTGGTGCTCTCCATGACGAGGAGGGAGTAGTTGTCCCTCGGGGCTGAGGGTATGTACCAGTTGCTATGTGTTTGATCTCTCTCTCTCTCTCTCGTGTTCTTGAGGTGGTATGATCTTGATGTATCGCGAGCTTTGCTATTATAGTTGGATCTTATGATGTTTCTTCCCCTCTACTCTCTTGTAATGGATTGAGTTTTCCCTTTGAAGTTACCTTATCGGATTGAGTCTTTAAGGATTTGAGAACACTTGATGTATGTCTTGCGTGGGATACCCGTGGTGACAATGGGGTATTCTATTGACCCACTTGATGTATGTTTTGGTGATCAACTTGCGGGTTCCGCCCATGAACCTATGCATAGGGGTTGGCACACGTTTTCGTCTTGACTCTCTGGTAGAAACTTTGGGGCACTCTTTGAGGTTCTATGTGTTGGTTGAATAGATGAATCTGAGGTTGCGTGATGCATATCGTATAATCATACCCACAGATACTTGAGGTGACATTGAAGTATCTAGGTGACATTAGGGTTTTGGTTGATTTGTGTCTTAAGGTGTTATTCTAGTACGAACTCTAGGGCTGTTTGTGACACTTATAGGAATAGCCCAACTGATTGATTGGAAAGAATAACTTTGAGGTGGTTTCATACCCTACCATAATCTTTTCGTTTGTTCTCCACTATTGGTGACTTTGGAGTGACTCTTTGTTGCATGTTGAGGGATAGTTAGGTGATCCAATTATGTTATTATTGTTGAGAGAACTTGCACTACTGAAAGTATGAATCCTAGGCCTTATTTCAACGCATTGCAATACTGTTTGTGCTCACTTTTATCACTAGTTACCTTGCTGTTTTTATAATTTTAGATTACAAAAACCTTTATCTACTATCCATATTGCACTTGTATCACCATCTCTTCGCCAAACTAGTGCACCTATACAATCTACCATTGTATTGAGTGTGTTGGGGACACAAGAGACTCTTTGTTATTTGGTTGCAGGGTTGCTTGAGAGAGACCATCTTCATCCTACGCCTCCTACGGATTGATAAACCTTAGGTTATCCACTTGAGGGAAATTTGCTACTGTCCTACAAACCTCTGCACTTGGAGGCCCAACAACGTCTACAAGAAGAAGGTTGTGTAGTAGACATCAGCGGCAAGCCCCGCCCGTGTCCGGCCATGATATCGGAAGGTGAGCAAACGAAGGGCGCAAGCATCGCCGCGCGACTTGGAGGTAGACTAGGAAACCCTGGTTGTGCGATCCGGCGTTGTCCGATCTCCGTACGTGGATGAGACACATGATCCAACGTATCCCCATGCAGCCTACCCAGAGATGGAAGGACGACGTCCGGTCCCTGGGCCATGCACTGGTCCTCATACCCAGCACGCCTCGGGCCTAGGACGGAGATCTCACCCTTCAGCCCACAATTTCCAATCAGCAAGTTCAAACGCGCCTGACGTGCCGCCCGGATCGCGCCTGGACCGATGGCCACCGGCGGCGGATGATGAAATACTGCTGGAACAACTTTCTTCTTCTTCTTTTGAGTAATTTTCATCCAACCATCCGCTAGAAAAAAAATCTGATAATGTGACTTGTGACAGATTTACCTTGGGAAGGGGACCTTTCCAAGGCTTGATCTTCATCGACGAGGACTTGCCGAGAGCCACCGGTCTTGGTTCTGCGACCTTCCTGTCCTTACGTCCCTCGTCAGGCGCGAGCTTCATGAATGATTCAGCGATTGGTGCCATGAACCTTGACAACTTCTTGGGCGAATTTTGCCCCTTGACTCTAGGAGAGCTTTGCTCTGCCGCGTCATCTTCTACATCTTCATCGTCGGCCAGGACCCAAAACTGTCCTCCGATCTTCGGCTTCGGTGTTGGGGCCCCTGGTTCCCATGTTAGATCGACGACCTCTATCTGATCCTCCCCATCCAAAGTCTCCTGCAAGCAATCTACAACAAATATTTTGAAATTATTGATAATCAAATGCGTACCTGTGTGGATCTACTCATCAACGCCCAAGTACCGACCGGCAAGAATGTCATGATCCGTCGTCCATCGCGATGATGAGTGCGCATATAGAAATCCATCCCTCCATGTCCCGGCCATCCGGCGATCCTCGAAGCGGATGGGCCATCTGGCCGGATCCAAATGCTCCTCCGATCAATCTTGATCCGACTCGGAATCGGATCTGCAAGACGGCGCCTGATCTAATCGCGCAGACACCGGCGGTGGCGGCGATGGTGCCGGTGAGATCCCCGGTGGCGGTGGTTCCGGTGGAGGCGGCAAGGTCGCCTCCCCCACCCCTCCCCCTCACGCGCGGCCATCCTCCAAGGGAGGCCAAATTCCAATTCCTTTTAAAATGGGGGAGAATTTCACTTCCCCGGCCTCTGCACCAACTAGGGATGCATACGGCCATTTTAGTATGAGTACCAAAATAAACATGATCCTTAGAATTTTTTAAATGAGTATCAAGATATTTTTGATGAGTGGTTTCACCACACACCAAACTTGATCCTCAATAAATGGGGGAAAACCCATGTGCATCATCTGTCAATTCTAGGAATTGAACTCGGATCGTTGGGCTGCACAACCGCATGCCCAACCACTGAGCCAAGGCTCTCTTTGCCTAAGGTTCATGTCTTATACAATATAACTTCATGTCTCATACAATTAATGAGGACTCTAAACTTTGAGTAAACTATGGACCTGTTTGGTTTCCAGCCTAAGGTTGCCACTCCTAACCTTAGTCATGCCACAACATCTTAGGTATGTGTTTGGTTCATTGCCACAATTGTGGCTTGCCACACTTTTCTAGTTATATGGTCCACATGTCATATGATCATTTTTTGCCAAATCTTGCCACACTTGTGGTGGCCATTTTGTTAGCCACACTTTTTTGTGGCAAACACACTTTGCCTAAGGTTAGTTGTCGTAAAGTTAATCATGAACCAAACATGCCCTATGTAACCTTACTGATGAGGCTATGTGGGCCCCGCTATCTAAAGAAGAGCTCTCCTTTTGTCTCCCAATTGTAAGGTAAGTGGTTCAGAAGATAAGGCACTATATCTATTGGATTTCTGATGTGTCAAATGAGTAACATTTACAAGAAAACACGGATATGATTTAAGAAAAACTTTCCTAGGATAAAATTTATCTTCCTACCTTACAATAATTGGTTAGTTATTGAGACAACAAAAAAGGTCGCAAACACTCTTTTCTTTTGAAGCTCCTTGGCTTCGATATGTCGCCGCCCAGATCTTGTGGTGTTCTGTCCATGAGGCTCTGGGGCCTGAGTCGAAGGTATCGAACCTGGGTGATTTTCTAAATGCACAGGCTCACCGTACCGGTAGGAGGAGGTGCCTCTTCAAGTTGGTATTTGCAGCGATCACATGGGCTATGGACTATGCGTGAGAAGATGATTATCAAGAAGGTCTTCTTATTGTGTGCTTCTGCCTTCGTGTTTAAATTCTTGGCATTTTTGTAGCAGTGACACTCGCTATGTAGGAGGTAGGACAGGGACCAACTAGGAGGCATGCTGGATGGTGTTCAGGTGGTCAGTCGCCAACTTGTTGAATGTCTTGTTTTGTTGCCCCAAGAGACGTATTATTTCTTTATCTCACACTTGGATCTCTTGTTGTATGGATGTGAAGTTTTCTTTATTTATAAAGTGAGGTGACAACTTGTTTGGGGGCATATGTTGGAACAGATGCCTGCAACATAGCACTCATCAGCACTCTCTGCAAATGATTTTCCTTTCATCTGCAATGCATCATGATATTCAAAGTTATTATACATTATCTAATCATAATCTAACTAACAGTATAGTCCATAATCCGTATTATCTATTTTTATGTGGGGATTGACCGAGCCAAAACATATATGCTTCACAAGCCATAAGGAAATCCTCTACATTGACATTTAAAGCCAAATGGAGAAGTACGTGAAGTTTCATGGCCAAAAATACACCAAAACATCTCAAGAAAATACTTCCATCGTTAATTAGTAAAGTGGAAAATTTAATCTCACAATGTGTTCTTCCAAAGTCTAGGCAAGTGTACGATTTTACTAAAAAAAATCTATTCAAAGGAGCTCCTTCGGTCGCTCTAGGTTGCTAGTCCCACGTAAATTGTAGAAAAAACATAAAATGACCTACACCGTTATTTCGGTTGTTATTCATTACGATGGTGCATATTAATCACATATACATCAGTGCTTCTATGTATAAGGAACACATTTCCAATTGTGGCAATGTAGTTGTACATAAAATACAACTTATTTTTAAATATTACAGATACATGTAATGTGATATCCAGCTATTTTGAAGATTCTGGACACTTCTCTTACAAACCAAGGCAAAGATAATTGAGCATCTGAAATAATAGATGCAGGGGTATATTTTAATTTTCACTCTAAAGATGAGCACTTAACACATTGAAAAACATTTAAAAAAATTCATATGAATGTTTTTCTACACCATGCACCTAACTGCATGTCATTTTCCGTATGAATGTAAGATCACAAAATCAGATAACCATGAAATTACTATTTGGAATTGTTTATCCCTGCAAAAACGTTATTTGGAATTGTTTAAGAGTAAGCTTAACACAATTATATGTACTATATTTCCTTTCTTTTCTTGCCCACAATAAGATGAAATAGCTGACAAGCTGAGTTGTTGCCATCTCATTGTCTTATGGTTGTAAAGAAAGGGTCCCAACAAAAGGTGGCTGCTTTTACTGCGAGTTCTCTTGCATATTGGAAGTGCATCTAGTACCATCCCTTGTTGGTTTTGAAATACCGATGACAAACTTGGTTAAGGGACTAATGTGTTTGTGAGTATACACAGATAGAAGTCTATGGAGATTTGGTTTAACCGTTGTAACGACCCCTAAAAATGTCTGAAGACATTGAAAACTTTGGTGTCCTACGAAGATATTGCTTGAAGACAAGGTTGGAAAAAGCGGTAGGCATAAGCGAGGCGGTTGGCTTTCGCCTAGTGCCTAGGCGGTGCCTAAACGCCCTAGGCGCAGCCTAGGCGGTAATATAGTTTTTACTCATAGTGTATTTATGATTATTATATGGGTGTTTATATTAGATTAGGGCATACAAATAAGTTAATTACCGTCTACTGCATTGGAATATAACCCGGTTGGCATATCAGTGCAGTATGTGGCATAATTTCTTTCTTGGGTAGGCAATTCCTTGCTTGCCCTGCCTAGACCTCCATTTTTGCCCTAGGCGAGGCGTTTGGCTATTGCCTAGCGCCTAGGCATGCCTAAGCGCCTCCTAGGCACTGCCTTTTCCAATAGAGCTTGAAGACAATGGAGCGCGAAGACTTAGTCTTTTGTAGTTTCATTTTTCTTCTTTCCTGAGTCATAGGAATCACTGTACTGTTAAGTGGGGTCGAGGCAAACAAAGACGGTATTTGACGAGATGCTCAACCCAAACCTATTTCTTTGAGCGAAGGCATTGGAAATCTCTTCCGAGTGGTTGAATCAGCTTTGCTTGTAACCCAAGTAAAATTGACGCGTGTGTTTGAGATCCGGCAACTGAGACACTTGTCGGTTAGCCATTGACCCAGGGTTATTTCAGTTATATCAGGACAGGTTGCCACGCAGGCTATAAATAGTCGCCCCTCTCCACCATAAGTTGGTGGCTGCTCCGAGTTCTTGCACGGATTCTGTCTTTTTAGAGCAACACACCTTATAAGCATTTGAGAGAATTCTTGCGAGTAAAAACCCAGAACACCGAGAGCCCAAAGCATCACTGAAGACATTCTGTTCTTAGTGAACTGAAGACATATTACACTTGAAGACTGTGATCCTCTAGATGATTAGACGTCGGTGAACAAGTTTATGAAGGTTTCAGAAGTCTAATTTGAAGACTTACTTGAGTGGTTGGGCGAGGTCTAAGTGACCTTAGCTCAAGGAGATTAAGATAAGGACTTGGTCTTCTGAGATAAATCTCAGCCTCCCCACCTAGAAATCACGCAATTTTGTTTGTGTGCTTGTGCTTAAGGTTGGAAAAAATGGTAGGGTAAGCGAGGCGGTTGGCCTTCGCCTAGTGCCTAGGCGGTGCTTAAGCGTCCTAGGCGCGGCCTAGGCGGTAATATAACTTTTACTATCAGGGTTATTGGGCTTATTATATGCGTATTGATGTTAATTTAGGCCAGATAAATAAGTTAGCTGCCAGCTACTACCACTTGAACATGTCATGTTTGGCATTTTAGTGCAATATGGCATGATTTCTCGCTTGGGTAAACAATTTATTGCTTACCCTGCCTAGACTTTCATTTATGCCCTAGGTGAGGCGTTTGGCTATCGCCTAGAGCCTAGGCGTGCCTAAGCGCCTCCTAGGCACCGCCTTTTCCAACAAAGGCTTTCAGTACTTCAATTTTGGTCTAAGTGATGCTTTTGGCTGACTAATATTTACAGAAAATCAGGTACACGAGAGTTAGTAAACAGGTTAATTAAGTTACCAGGTATATTACACTGGATCAAGTAACTAGGAAAGACAGAACATTGGGTGGACCAATCATTCATGCACTAGTCACTACAAGTACTACATTAATTAGAAATATAGATGTTTCCTATGGTGTGGGCTTGTGATAGTCTATCCTTGATTCTACCAAACTTGTTAGTGAATAAATTCCACGCACAAACAAACCATAAGTTGAAACCTGCTTAATTATGTGGTACCCATTTGCTTGATTAGTGAATAGTTTGGTTTTGTGGCTTCTTTCTTGGTGGGGTGATCTTATGATGTAGTTAGTATTTTATACAACTCTAAGAAGATTCCTTAATTGTGGTGCCACCGTATTAGTAGTAATTTGTTCCAAGAGATTAAGAAAATTAATTGATTGTGTCATGTGTGTGGATACCGGTAGACGTGGATACATGGGAAGGAGAGATCATTTTGGACTCTACAAGAATTATTGTGTAGTGGACTTATTATAAAGAGACTCCAAGTCCAAACCAGAATTAAAAGGCAAGTTCATGATATGGTTTAGGCTAGACGTAAGCATCGTCCTTCTTCCTTTGGAGTAAATTAATGAAAAGTCACATATACGTTAGTAGCAATAAAGGAGAGTGTTGAGGATGTGTCCCAATGTTGATGGTAATATTAGTACTCCCTCCGATCCTTTTTACTCTGCATATTAGGTTTGTCTGAAGTCAATCTCATCCAACTTTGACCAAGTTTATACAAAAAATTATTAACATTCACATCACAACACATTTATTATTAGATCCATCTCGGAATATATTTTCATATTATATTTATTAGATGTTATAGATGTTAATATTTTTAATATAAATTTGGTCAAACTTAGCAAACTTTGACTTCAGACAAAGCTAATGTGCGGAGTAAAAAGGACCAGAGGGAGTACTATCATATTAACTATAATCATTGGCGAATATCTCTAGCTAGGCTAACTAGCTAGATTGTCATGCACGATAGCCTCATTCCTGAACACATATGAATTTGTACCGGAACATATGTAGGATCTTCCTCTTTCAACTTCAGATGCGGTAAAAATATATCGCAGGCAACAATCAGATCAAGATAGGAGGAGTTATATGTCTCGAGCATCGACACATAGTTTAGCTGAAAATTAGCATGTGGCGCAAGTTGTTAACTACTACAATTAATTAACAAGCCATGTTCTTATCTGTAAGCACCCGGTTAGCTAGCTAAATCCACCACTTAGTGGAGCTTTGCCAACACCAAATGAATTTGGATTACGTCTGCAAACTTTAGTAGAACCCAGAGCTAGCTTGCGCGTGACAGAGTGGCCGGAGGGCCCAACACATGCCCAATAAGATGGTACTACTTCGTAGATTATATCCAAGCAAGTAGATTAATTACATTACTATTTAGTGTAGTGCTCCTTTGAGCTTGCTTTTAACAAAACATATATTCTCTCAGAAACTGCTTTTGTGAGGGAGTATCCATCCCTCTCATTAAGTATGTGACCTTAACACGTAGTGCATCACTAATCGGGAAGGTACTTTTCCTGCACCATGGAAACATTAAATACATGAACACACCTACAAAAGTCTACGAGGATGGCTCGATTGCTCTAGCTTGGTGTGAGTTTTTTTTTTGCGGGATAGCTTGGTGTGAGCTTATCCACACCGAAAGAACGATGGTCCCGACCCGAGCTAGCTGAAATAGAGTATGTATTTTGTACAATGTGCATGATTGCGCGGGAGAAAAAGGGATGCACATACAAACCCCAATGCACGTTCTCCAGCGCGTCATGGTGGCTGGTCCAAAAGAAAGAAACAACATGGTTCACACATCACATGTCTTTCCGGATGAGCTCAATTGGGATGAATGTCTTTTGTGTGCGTCTCTGCTCAATGGTACAATGTCTTGTGTGAAGTGAGCTCTTCCAGAACGGCTTCTGCTGCAACCGTACACGTATATTTCTTGCAAGAGAAGGCTATTATGCTTATGTTTTGTTGCTGGAAACAAGGATATGTGTATGGATTGGGAATTAATATTGACGGCGATCACGCTGATTATTCAGAGGAATTGTGTCCCCTCCCGATCCCCACTTATCATCATGATGTACTGTTTGTGTCTATCATTTGTAATGTACATTCAGTGCACGGCATGATGTGAGCTAACCACCTAGAAAAAAATAATAAACCTCTATTCAGGTATGAAAATCCTATTAGAATTGTCAAACTGCGATCAATGTTTGGCTATGAATTAATTCAATACTACGTGGGTTATGTGCCACAAAGATTATATCATTACTGGATAAGTATTAAAATGTACTCCCTCTGTCACATAATATAGTATATTATTACATCCAATATGTGAGTAAATTGGATGTAATAAGATCTTGTATTATGGGACGGAGGGAGTATTTTCTTAAACAAGTATGAGTAAATTAGGTCAGAGCATTCCTTGAAGAGATGGTATAACAACAAACTATAACTGTATGGTAATTTTAACATATAACCAAAAATTAATATGCCCAAAAATTATGATGAGTTGTTGATTAGCTGAAAACCTATCATTGGATGAAGAAATGCCATAAGGCACAAATACAGCAAAACACATAGCAAGAAGCAGATAAAAGAACTCGTACTACCGAAAAGTAATAAGAAAGAAGAAACTGCAAATACCAGCGCACCTATTAACATTGGCTAGGAGTGGGTAATGGCATACTCGAGGAGTATCAGGCAACTACTCCCTCCATTTTTATTTAGTCCACGCATTAGCTTTGGTTAAAGTCAAGCTTTATAAACTTTGACAAAGTTTATAAACAAAAATATTAACATATACAATAACAAATCAATACTATTAGATTCATTATTGAATGCACTTTCACATCATTTAATCTTTTTTGATAAATATTTATATTTTTTCAATAAACTTGGTCAAACTTTACAAAGTTTGATTTCTGTCAAATCTAATATGCAGAGTAAATAAAAACGGAGGGAGTACTTAATATCTCGAGCCATTACTAGTAAGTCAAGTAATGGAGTATCCATGATTAATCATAGGCTCCACCAATGCGTCCACAGCACTTCAATCGATTTTCTCCAGCGTGGCATCTCCCCTTCAATTTACTTTGCCGTGGTGCATGTCTGCATGATCGATGGATGGTTTCCAACCATTTTCTCTCCTCAACAAACAAAATGACGATCGATTCCACTCTCACAGGGCCCAACTGGCAATAGGTGCGTACATACGTACGCGCAGTAGCGATGGAGGGAAGGAGGTCACCACGAGTTATGTGTCCGCAACGATGTGCGGTCGATGGGCTCGTCGATCGATCACATGTAACGGGCGCTAGGTTCCAGTTGGCGTTGAGATCATTGCCCGCCTTGACTTTCCCACGCAGAAACATCAACTTGGCCTTGACACGCATCAGGTTTCCATCCATCCAGCAAAGGTAAGTCCATCTTGTGCAGGCTGTGAACTTGTTAGTCGATCACGTTCTGCACTGACACTTTACAAGGGCCCCAAGCCAAATTTTAAAACTATAATTCTAAAAAATAAAATCCAAACTACTTCTGAAATTTGGGTTGATTCTAAGTGATTTTTGGTGAATAAGACCCATATCTACTATAACAAGTTTTGTCTGGCTCCAACGAGAGAGGGTGTAGAAGGAGTACGTATCCATGTTACCTTGTCTTGTATGAAGCATTCGATGTGGATAGATAAAGTGGGAATCAATTCATAGGTGTGCATCTCATCAATCTCCTGGAGGCACAGTTTCAAATGTGAGGGCATGTCTTGCAAGGTTGATCACACACCTGTCCGGCCGGTCCGGATGATGACCGGCCAAAGGGATGACGCTGCCAAGAAATCATGTTTCTTTCCGAGAAAAGAATATTGTCGTCTTTTATTAATGTGATAAGAGAAAAAGGTATCAATGACGAGCTGCCTACTGGGAGTTGGTCATTGCATTGCCTGCTACTAGTACTACTGTGTATAAGATGGCCTAGAGTTCTCCAGAAGTATATAGTACACCTGTGTACACTAGAGCTAGGTATGTCCATGCTGTACATTTCTAGTGCCCAGTCTCTTATCCGTTGCCAACTTTGTGGACAGCTATCTTCACGTATGTATGTATGTACGTACTCCTTCCGTGCGGAATTACTTGTTGCATAAATAAATGTATCTAGATGTATTTCTATTCATTATTGCGACAAGTAATTCGGAATGAAGGGAGTCTATACTAAACTTATTGATACATGGAGAGGAAAAAGAGATAAAATTCATTTGCAGAAAAAAGCAATGACAGTTCATCATTAACCTTGACAGCAGATGATGATCATTAGCACCTGCAGCGTCCATGCATATGCACGCGCAAAATAACAGTCAGCAAAGCAAGTTGCCGAGGCGATCGATCGTTTCAGGTCGAGGCGTGCTGGGTGACGGCCGGAACGCGCGCGGGACCAACTCGTCAGAGCCCGTTGCTGCAAGTGGGCTGTCACGTACGTACGTAGTACGTACGTCGACGCACGCCGATGATAACAAGACCGTTATCAAAAAGAAGATGGAGGCCGTTAGTTAGGTGGGGAAGGGGTCGGGTCGGGTGCCGTCACGTAGCAGCGGCATGATGGCACGAATATACGTGCACAAGACGTGAGGTGGATTCCATGGCCTGGCCGGCCACCTCTCTCTCTCTCTCTCTCCACCACTGATCTCCGTCCCGTCGGACGTCGAGTCTGGTCCAGGTAACAAATATCCCCGCTGGTGTGCGAAACAAAATATCTTAGCCTGGATCACTTCTTTTTTGCGTTTCCTTACAAAATATCTGAATCATTTTGTACAACCCTGACCATCAAGTGAAGTAAGTAACATGAAAGTCTGTCGTTTTGGGTAACGGCATGGCATTTCTGTTTCCTGGAAGAACAACTGTAATTTTGGAAGAACATGCTTGGTCTGTGTTAGCCATGGCAGCAGCAGCTCTGAACCAAGTCGGAGGAAGCTGCAGGATTAGCGCGAACTTCTAGTAGTTCGACGCTGAATGTGCATGCATGCTGGGCCACAAAGTCCGCTGCTTCCACGGAGAGGTCGCTTCATCCCACGGCTTCGTCTGGGTAGCTCCTCTGAAAAATCATTACGTATGTGTAGCTCCGTCTGAAATCATCTTCCGATCATTTGATTTAATCTTCACAAATCGGCAGTCTATGGTACGGAGCTAGCAGGGCCGGCCCTGGGGGGGTGGCAGGGGAGGGCCCCCGAAATCTAGGGGCCCCCTCCAGGGTTCGCAAGGAGCCCATGGCCCAGACCATAAGGAGGCATCGACCTAGACGCACACGCACGGAGAAATCCCTGTTTTCTTTCTTTCCATCGCGAGTTCGCCGCTTCGTGACGATCCTATTCCCACGAGGGCTCCAATCGCGAGTCTCGACGCCAATGTAGATCGCTCTCCGTCATGCGGCCGGCTGGTCTCCTTCCAGGTCGCTGATCCCATTGTGTTATCCTCCGTTCGTGAGATGCTTCTCATGTGCAAGACGAAGCCACCCCACTTATAAGGTCATCCCTAACCTCCTCTTTCTAGTTGGTCATGTTCATATAGTGCAGCAGCAGTCAGATCTTAGAAGGCCTCGCATATGATGCAGTACAAAATTTTAATTTCGTGTGCCCGTTGCTCTATTTCTTACTTCAATCTGGACTTTGTCGACACAACACCAATCGCCTTATCTATTGAAAAAGTTGCTTGCTATGTGTTTGATTGTCGTTCTTTGCATTCTCTCTCCAACTCATATGACTGCAAATTTAACTTAAAAATTGGAAGAAGGTCTCATCTATATACACATAACTTCAATCCAAACATGGTTATATAATAAAGCCACTCAGACTCCTGTAGCCGTCGGGTAGGTAAATGATCTTTTATTGTTGCAAATGGAGCTTTTAAACTTTAAACCTTTCATCTTGATGTTTACCCTCTATCAGGTATTCGATTTTTCTAATTAAGTAAAGGAATACACTATTTACAATTCTCGTTTTATTTTGAAATAATAGACAATAATAAGTTAGGTAAACGAATGAATCTAAAAAGAAATGAGATTATTAGTATGATCTTTATAGTAGGGGCCCCGGGTTGCAATTTCGCCCTGGGCCCTGAAATATCAGGACCGGCCCTGGGAGCTAGGAGACGAAGATAAACACAGAGGAGTCACAGGCGGTGTATGAAGGATCTTATAGCATCTACAGCCGAACCTCTCGTACCCGTCTCAAATGTCCGGACAGACCGTCCGATTACTGACCAGTTAAAAAAAGACCAACCAGACCTCTCAAACTGCGAACAAACGCCCGGCCTGACCGGCACCCCTCATATCCAGCCCAAATATAGGGCAGATATGGGGCGGACCGGGCACGCCCAGCACGCGTCCGCCTGATAGGCCTGGCCCACCACCGACCCCATAGTTGTTCCACAAAAACTCCAATCCGGGAGTCTCGCTCCGAACCCTAGCTCACTCTCTCTCTATCTCTCGCTCCATCCTCTCCTCTCCCTCTCCGATTCCAATCCCATCCACCCCGATGTCCTGCTCTGGCAGCGACTCCGGCTCCAACCTCAACTACGAGGAGGAGATAGCCCTCTGCATTGCGCTGGAACGATCCAAGATGGACACCGGTGGCAGCTCCGGGTCTGGAGCATCGCCGCAGCTCCCACATTAGCGCAGCGCGAACGCCAAAGCGGGACCCTCCTGGCCCGCATGCAGCTCCGCCGGGATAGCACAGTCCGCACCGCCCCCGCGCCGTCTCCTTCCCCCGTCGGCCTCTCCTCCACGTGGGCAGCGGTGGATGCTAGTGCCCGGGCCGCAGCCCACACGCGCACTACGGAATTGGAGGCGCGCGCCGCGAGAAGTAGATGGCACGGGAGAGGGACGCGGTGGAGCAGTCTGTGTGCCGCCGCTGCGGGATGCAAGCCGGGCCTGACGAGGACGGAGTGGCTCGTCGTATGGGTCTACCACCGTTCCCTCACGACGGCAGAGACGGACGCTCGCCGCCTCCGACGAAAAAATGCAAGGCGCTCCAGAGCCCTGTTTAGTAGTCGGAGTGCGAGGCAAAAGAGGCAGCAGCGGAGAAGGCTCGGGTCGCCAAGTTGAAGCGGGAACAGGACAGGGCGGTCCGTCAGATGAAGGGGCTCATCGTCTTCTTCGTCTCAGAAGACTCCGGCAACGGCGGCCGTGACAGCTGCACCTCCTCCTCGGACGACCAAGACCCCCCGCCAGCCGCGGACCCTACAGTTGCGTCGGCAACAGGAAGGGTATATCC
>NC_057812.1:693337121-693344924 GCF_018294505.1 Triticum aestivum
TATGTTTATATCGTTGTTAGTTGTAAAAGTTAAAGAAATTGTCGGGTAGCGAGCTGAGATGATTTTTTGGATGTTGCAAAGTTTGTTAATGTCCGTTTGCAGTTGATCTTGTGTTCGTTTGTGGCCGGTTTTTGTTGTCCGTTGTTTGATCGCGTAAATTAGCTCAACATTACATGTGTAGTATGAATATAAGATGTTGGATATGAGATACGTGGATGGAGAGTGGCAAATATGAGGCGTGTCTGGTCAGTGTCCATGGACGCGCCCGTCCGCGGGCGTTTGAGGAGCCAAATTAGCCCATCGTGACTGTAGATGCTCTTACTTTTGACAGGTAAACCCAATCGAGAATACGTATAAAACATGTTATTTTGTGATGTTGATTGCACGTCGTTGTTAAATTGATGGTCAGATAAGTGACTAGGACCAACACCACTTTCTCTTAACCGTCTTCATCCAAAACGACAACTTTTACTGGGCGTACGTAATACACTACCTATCATTCCTGTGGCACACTATGCCCACAAGTTCTTCTCTCTACGTGCTGCTCTGTTGACAGGCGAGATTCCTTGGAGTCGTGGAGAGAGCATATCACTGTCGAGAGGAGAGCGTGCCAACTCGAGCACAGAGAGCTCCAGGTCGTGGTGCAGCAGTAAACCCAACATGTCTCGCCGAGTTGTGTTGTGGCCATGTATCCAACTATACATGCGTACGCGAGACCCCCCATCGAACATCATTCTCACTCAGTGTACCGAATCGGCGTCCCGTCGCCTTCCCAGCGTGTCTCCAGAATAATACCCAGCGAGTGCATCTCGCCGCACTGTCCTCGGTTGCTCCACAGTCATTTTGGATGACGACATCCTAAGCAAACAAGGCCAGGAATTCGCCGCGACGGCGACGTGTCGGCGTTGCAATGGATAGTTTGGAGGATAAGCTGCCAAAACAATCCAGGGCGGCCGGCAGTATCATTCTAGGGGCTGCAAGAACCAGGAACGAGAACCTCCCGACAGTAATAGTGCTCAGGTGTTCCGGCACAGTAGCAGATGCGAAGCCAAAGGGCAGATGCACTGCCGGTAACTTCCCGGAGAATTCTCCCTGATCATGATGAATGAGGGAGCATCTGATGCTTCAGTCTTCAGAGGATACCAGCCAGCCTGCCAGAAGAAATATCCATTCAGCGCTTCTTGTTTTGGGGTAAAACAACTAAACAATACATTATCCGAAATAGGCGGGAGTGCAGATGCATGGATGTTCTCAGGTGGTGGCAGAAGGGCTGTTTTCCTCATCACCACTTGTGTCCCCCTTTTGGTGCCTGGAGATGGTGCGCCCTAATGCAACTGAACCTCGTCGTCGCCCGGCCAGAAGGAATGGCTGTGCTGATCTGTGCCAGCTCTTTCCCACGATCGGTCGCTGTCGAGATGACGAACCAGGCCACGGGCACAACGCGGCGCCAGCGACCACAAGCTTGATCGGCGATAGTCCGGTGCATCAGCCGTAGTAGTTCAACTGCTCAAGCCGCTCTTGTGCTCAACTGCTCTGCATCAGCACTTCCCAGGAAAAGCCCATTTCCCCTAACCTGAAGAAAGGAGGAGCTTTATCCATGGCATTTGCGAGGCCCCTTTCAGCGAGCCATTTTCGCTGCTGCTAGTGACACCAGCACTCGCAGGGAGCAGGAATAAGCAACGTCAAAAAAGCAGGACCAAATTTTTATGCAGCAGGCCCAGGATCATCTGCTCAGGTAGAGAAACTTGATGCTGTAATTAGGTTATGTTAACAGATGATGCTTCATGCAGCAGGAGCATGTAAGAGAAGCAAAGTGTCAGTGCAGGTCCCCATCAGGAAAGCAAAGTGTTTTATTTAGGTGATTGCTACTTTATCCAACATAATGATCTGGGAAAATATCATCCGGCGTTTCTTATCCCTGTGCGGTATCTTTGCCCGATATTTCTAAATTGCTTTATGCAACGCTCCGACTCAGAATTTACAGCGGGAATCCGAGATACCGGTATCTCTGGTGTTTTCTCTCATTGACAAATCTCTAAAGATACTGCAGTTATTATTACTAGATTCGTGCTTTTGCATTTGAGCCTGTGACTAGATGTCAACTGGTATGAAAACTTCACACAAATATAGCATATGATGCAAAGAATCTGGCGACACGACCTCTATAATAAGAACTTAAGCAATGAAAGTCCTCGTATGCACTTGAACTCAATACAGCTCAGGATGAACAATAAACTCCAAAAAGATGAAACAAATTTCGGAAGTTCTAAATATATTTTTTTGGCAAATATATTGTGTGCTTGACTACTTTCAACACAACATGACATTCGTGGAAATCATGAAAAAACAAAATCAGCACTCCGAAATGCTTTCAAAAGTAGCTTTTTTGGATCATCGATTTTTTTGCCACAACTTCCACCAATGTCAATTGATGATAAATTTTTGCAAGCATACAAAACATTTGTCAAAGTTTATCACAAAAACATTTCAGAATCTTTTGGTTTTTTACTAATTTTTTTTATTGCTCATGAGGGAACATTTGAGCTCGGGAGCAGATACTCTATGCCCCTTTAGCAACTTATAATGATACCAGTGAAAACATAGTAATTGCATAAAAGGTCATGTCCACGCTATCCACAACATTCACTAACATAAGAAACAAAGCATCGCAGACATACAACGGTTTGAGCAAGTACTTTGACTATTTTCACCAAGATAAAAAGAAGCGTTTGATGAGCAGGCGAGGGCAGTGGGATAGGTTGGGGGGATGCATAAGAGCAAATATTACTAGAATAAGTTTCACATCCCAAGAAGACAAATCCCGAGTGCATTACACCAACATGCCTAGCACACAGAAACGAAGGGGAAGCAACCCCCATGACAACAGTTGGGATTCTTCCTCTCTGGCATTTGTGACCGTCGGTGATGGTCGCTCCTCTGTTCATTCGAAAGTGCATTACATCAAAATGTCTAGCAGTTTCGAATAAAGAAGAAGCGACCCCCATGACAATAGTAGGGATTCTTCTTCTCTCATATTTCGACAGTATATGGTGGACTCTCCCTCACAAATATTTGAAACGTTGGTAATGGTCGCTTCCCCTCCTTCTCTAGTGCATTACCAAGGTATATCACGAGAAGAAGGAAGAGAAGCGCCCCCCACGACAACAGTCGGCATCCTTCCTTCAAGAGTAGACCGAAAGTCACACAAGGAGCCCCGACAGAATGACAGTCAACCTGTTACATATATCGAGTAATGACATCAAAAATGATCTATGGGTTGCCGGAATGTCATTTAGTTCCTGTTCCGGCAACTCACAGGCACTCGATATTTCCTACTTTATAGCACAAGTCATGCTAAAATCCAGGGAAAATTCCAGCATGGCCTTTGCTAAAACAGGACATATCGATCGTCTGAAATTTGCCGAAACGAAAATTAATCAACATTCCGACAAAACATGGGCCACTCGGAGGTGTTCCCTGCAAAATGCATACATGCATCCATTTTGTCGGATTTTTCAAAATCAAAAATGAAAAAGAAGTGCAACAATCAATCATGCATCCATTCTAGGAAACATACCTACGTCTACATATATATTAAAATAAAACTAAACCAAAAACTAAACAGAGAGGAGAGGGAGGTGCTCATAGTGGTGGGACGGGGACCAAGCGGGAGAGGGAGACGCGACACGAGAAATCCTGCATAGTCCACCGATTGTAAAATTATATCATCAATATAATTGTATTATATTACCATATTCATAAAAAAATTAATACCATTCATAAAAAAATTCTATTCTATTACTGGACATTTTCTAATATTGCTACTCCATTCTAAACTTACTATTATATTCTATTCAGAAGACCTACATTTACTAAATATTTCTATTACTGGGGTTTTTACTAGCTAAGAATTTATATTACGAAAAATACCCTAGTTCTAACCATAACATCCATCTATCCATCTATCTATCCAAGCATTACTAAAAAAACCTAGTTCCATCCATCCATTTATGCAATGCAGGGGGGAGGGAGGGATGGAGGAAGGGAGAGGGTGGGAGCGAGATGGTGGGAGGGAGGGAGGGAGGCAAGGAGGAGGGTGCCAGTAGGAGGGAGGGAGAGAGGGAGGAGAGAGGGACGGAGGGAGACGGTGGAAGGGAGACATACCGGGGGCGACTATAGCAGCGGGCGACGGCGGCAGAGCAAATGCGGGGGCGACGCTGGGGGAGATGGAGAGGATGGAGAGAGTGGTGAGGGAGAGTGAGGGCCGTGCGCGCGGAGAAGAGATAAGGTGAAATTAGTAGTAGCGCGGGGTAGCAGCCACGCTGCTGCTAGGCCACTTAGCTGCAGTGCATGCCGAAGCCCACGTTGCTGCTAAGTTGGGCCGGAGAGCTGGGCCCGGGCTCACCGAATTAGCAGCGTGTGTTGTGTAAGATGCGCTACTGCTAATTGCCTTAGCAGTAGCGCATGTCCATAACCAACACTGCTACTACGTGTAGCCCCGGTGAGTGAGGAGGGTACCACTTAGCAGCAACGCGTGTTTATTATTGGACGCTACTGCTAAAGACTTGCCTGTAGCGCTCGTGCAGGACCGGCGCTACTGCTATATAGTAGTAGCGCCCGACAGTACCCCGCGTTGTTGTCATGGTTTTACCTATAAGGTTTCTCCTAGTAGTGATTCCACCCTTTTTTTCTCCTCAACAAACAAAATGATGATCCATTCCACTCTCACATGACCCAATTGGCAATACGTACGTACGTGCAGTAGCGATGGAGGGAAGGAGGTCATCACGAGTTATGTGTCCGCAACGATGTCAGGTCGATGGGCTCGTCGATTGATCACATGTAACGGGCGCGAATTGGGTGGTTATGTGTCCGCAATGATGGTTGGGCACAGTACATGTCGCGCTCGGTTTCGGTTGGCCTTGGCATGCATCAGGTTTCCATCCATCTAGGAAAGATAAGTCCATCCTGAGCAGGCTGTGAACTTGTTAGGGCATGTACAATAATGTTATTTTAGGAGTGCCACGTAGGATAAATGTTGAAATAAAGGAGAGAGAAATCATGAGAAAAAGTTTGTCTTCTCTTATTTAAGAGATGATCTTTTAGCACAATATGTCTCAACATATTTTTTGGAATTGGGACACCGAATTGGGACGTGCGGCTGCGCCTGCGCCCACGCCCACACCCTCTCTCCGCTTGCGCCGCTGGCCACTCCGGCCGCGGCGGCCACCAGCCCAGCCCATGTCCACTCCGGGCAGCGGCTCCTCCTACGGCATGGGTTGTCCGCGCTCCTCCCGTTCCAGCTCCAGCGGTAGTGCCCATGCTCCCCCCTGCGCCCCGTGGTTCGTTCATTGCTCCAGATCCGCCGCGGTCTCGATCCCCCTCAGATCCGGTTTCCCCGCCACACCTGCTGCTCCGTGGTGAATGCTCGAGTTGTGCTCCGTCCCGTCTGGCTCCGGCTTCTCCGCCAAGCACGTCGCCCCGCTGCGGGGGATCGGGTCGTCACATCCCCGGTTCCCGCTGGCTTGGATGCAGTTCCCCCCACGGACCGGAAGTGACTTAAATCCGTCGTTGTGGTGCCTGACCAGAGCCTTAATGCCTCTCCCATGGAGGTAGGCGGAGGCTGGACGGAGGTCTCGTCCCGAGGAAACCGGCGGCCGCGCGGGGAGCTGCTGGACAATGAAAAGTAGCGGCAGGCACCCCGTCCGGACCAGCGCTCCGGCTTCAATGCGAACCCCGGCCGCGCTGCCTTCTTAAGCCGCTTCAAAGGCAAGTATTTCAGATGCCTCGGTGAGCTTCACCGTAGGAAAGATTGTCGTGATCCTCTCTACTACATCATCTGCAGACGTCCGGGCCATTACGGCAGAGAGTGCCCGCAGAACCCTCGCACTGCTTCCGTTGGCGGCCCTGCAAAGAACCGACTCGGTCGGCCCCCGCCAGGGTGCCGGTGAGAGAGCGGATCTGCTTCCCCATGCCATCGTCTGCCCAGCTGCCGCCTGCCCCGCCCGCCCCCGCCATGGATCGCCCCACCGACCCCTCGCGCCACCCGAGAGACAGCTGCAAGGTGGTTGTCTCCTCGCCTGCGCTTGAGCACGCAGTCGCCATGCTCCGCCGCCTCGTCGTCATGCTTACCGCGGCTGGCCACGCTGTAGCGCGCGATACGAGCCCCATGGCGGTTGGGCAGGTCCTGGAGTCCCAGCTGCGCATCCTGCCGCACCAGCTGCGCATCACTTGCCACCACCCGGAGGACTACTTCATCATCTTCGACCTCCCGGTGCACCACGACGACGTTCTCAGGCTTGGCTCTGTCACCGTCGATGGGGTCAAGTTCTTCATCAGGCGCTGGCACGAGGACGACCACGCGGCCATCCAGCAGTTCCACCACCACGTGCGGATCGTCATCGAGAACCTGCCGCAACAGTTCTAGTCGCTCGAGGATGTCGAGGAGGCGCTGGGCTGCCGCGTCGACCGGTTGGACAGCCGCACCTACGAGCGCGACCACACCAAGACCTTCGCCTGCTGGGTGTGGGTGTGGGATGCTGCCCTGATCCCGACAAAGCACACGTTCTGGGTCCTGCAGCGGGCCGCCGGCCGTGTCGAAGAGATGCTCGGCCACACCCCGCCAGGTCGCGCTGTGCCCCTGCCGCCTACAGTCCCGCGCCACGACTTGCTGATCCATGTTGATCTGGTGGAAGACTGGACGCCATACCCGCCGCGCTCCCTTGCCTCGGCGCAGAGCGGCATCCCCTCCGACTCGGATGACGACGACGACCGCACCATGCCCCGGGTGTACCCCGGCACCTGGCGCAAGCACGTGGAAGACGGCCAGTGAGACCCAAAGAAGGACAAGCAGCTGGCCCAGCTGGTGGACTCCGGCTGCCGAGGCCTGCCCCGTGGCGGCCCAAGGTGAGATGATGACGAGGACGGCCATGGTGGGCGTAGGTCCTAGCGGGACACACTCCTGGTCCACGGGCGCCCGGGTCGGGAGGCGTTGCAGAGGGGCTCCTCGTCCAGGCGTCGCAGCCGCTCACCGTCCGCCCCGCGCCCGACGGAGAGCTTGCGCGATCATCAAGCTTCAACCCGCCACGCGGACAAGTCCCCCGCGGCTCCGGCGCCTCTACTGCACACCCCGCTGCCGCTGCTCCCTGCTGCAGCGACGCGCGCGGGCGAGGATGACCCAATAGCCGCCTTCTTCGCGGGGGACGCTCGCGTCCCCTCCCCACCCCTGGCGTTCCACAGTATGAGTGCTGAGCTCGATGCCCTGGTGGCCGAGGCCACTACCACCCCGCTCGTCTTCAACGATCAGCGCGAGCCGGCCGGCCAAGGGCAAGCCCTGATCGGCGCTGCCGTGTCAGAGGGCAGCTTGCACCAGCAGATGTCGTAGCCGGCGGCCCGCATTGAGCTGCAACTCCAGGCGGTCTCCCAGCAAGTTTGCTAGCTTCAGATCGGCGTTGACGACGGAAATGACACTGCACCACCACCCCTCTTCCAGCAAGTCAAGATGACGCCGGAGGCCGCTGCCGCGCTGATCCGCAAGTTTAAGGAGCCGCTCGCTGATGACGACATCGCGGTGATCGCCAGGCTCACCCGCCTGGACCCGGCTGCGCTCCGCGTTGTGACGGCCATGGCGGGTACTGAAGATGCTACCGCTGCGGACCCTGTTTGATCATGTTAGTCTGTGTTAGGGCTAGTCTCTGGCAACGGCCGGCCTTCTGCCGGTCCGAGTCAGGGTTTATTCTCATGTCTAGTAAGATGGGTTGTAGTTTAGCTAGGTGCCAGTCTGATCTTGGGGCTATTGGTGGC
>NC_057812.1:693345094-693351478 GCF_018294505.1 Triticum aestivum
AAATTGTTTGTTGTCGGAGAAAATCTAGTTTCCTTCATGAGTGACAACTACTGCTTGATCATGAGTTGGAATGTGTGTGACATGAACATGCCGGCTAGGCGTGACGCGATCAAAGAGGTAGTTTCTGCCCACAAAGTAGTGATCCTTTATTTGCAAGAAACAAAGATTGAGAGCTGGAGCCCAAGCTTTGTCAGGGATGTAGGTGGCCTCCAGCTCCAAGGCTGCGTCGTGCTCCCGGCGATCGGCACCAGGGGAGGTGCCGCCATCTTCAGGGATAGCAATATAGTTTCGGCTGTCTCTAGTGTTGTTGGCTAGTTTGCAATCACTGCCAAAGTAACTATACTGCGGTCTGCTGCTTCCTTCTAACTAACAACAGTTTATGGTCCGGTCGACGATGCTCGTAAGGACGATTTCCTCGCTGAGCTAGCTAGATTTGCACATCCCCTCTCGGAGCCATGGCTCTTAACTGGTGACTTCAACAACAGGTTCAGAAATGCATTAATGCACTAACGAGGCGCGCGACAAAAGCAACCTTAATCTGAATAGGCATTTAATGGGTAGATTCAGAAATGCATTAGACGCGGGTGAAATTCGTGAGATTAGGTGCAAAACTAGAAAGTTTACTTGGAGTAATGAGCGCAGAAACCCTGTGCTAACTAGCATTGATAAGTTCTTCTGCAACACGAGATAGGAAGCAATCTTTCCTGATAGCTTGCTCACCGTTGCGGCTACTGCATGCTCCGATCACTGCCCGTTTTTACTGTCCTCTGCAAGCTCTCCACCGTGCCCAACTAGGTTCAGGTTTGAAGAATTCTGGCCCCGCTTCCCTCGCTTCCTTGAGACAATGCAGAAAGCTTGGGAAAGGCCGGTTGCCCACGGATGTGCTTTCACAAGAATGAAGATCAAGCTTCAACAAACGGCCAGAGACCTTAAGATTTGGAGCAAAGCAATGTTCAGTGACGCTAAAATTCAATTTCAGATTGCAACTGAGGTGATCCTTCGGCTGGACGTCACACAGGAAAGCCGGTTACTGATGGATGCAGAACACCACCTGAGAAAACTGCTGAAAATTAGGCTGCTCGGCTTAGCAGCAATAGACAAGGCACGGAAAAACATGCAGCTAGAGTTCGAGGGCTACGACTCCGGGATGCAAACACAAAGTTCTTCCATGCCAAGCTGACGTCCAGGCGTTGAAAAAATTTCATTCACTATATCCAGTGCCAGGGGCAGATCATGCTAGCTCACGAGGATAAGGCCACGGTGATCGACGATCATTTTGCTGCAATTCTGGGCGCGCGGACACAGCGAGGCAGGACCCTGGACTGCCAGCAGATGCAGCTTCCTCAGGTGCCTGCAGCCAGGCTTGACAACCCCTTCATGGAGGAGGAAGTTTGGGCCACAGTCAAGGATTCTCCAACGGATAGAGCACCTGGCCCGGACGGTTTCAATGGCATGTTTTTCAGGTCGTGTTGGGGGTTCATAAAAGAGGATATTATGGCGGCTTTTCAGTAGTTCTACAGCCTTGCGGGGAAGGGTTTTAGCGAGCTCAACACGGCCCTGGTGACTCTGCTGCCAAGGAAGGAGGGTGCGACAAGTGTAGCGGATTATCGGCCAATTAGCCTCATTCACTCCATAGCCAAACTCATTGCAAAAGTCTTGTCCATCAGGCTCTCCGGAGTGATTAACAACATCATCTCCCCAGCTCAACGGCATTTTTAAAGTCAAAATGCATACATGATAGCTTCATGTACGTGCATAATGGTGTCAAGCTGCTGCACAGAAGAAAAACCACAGCGATCCTATTAAATCTTGACATCACCCAGGCTTTTGATAGTGTACCTTGGGAGTACCTCCTTGAGCTGCTGTAAAATCTGGGCTTCAGTGGCAGATGCAGGGATTGGATCGTGCTGCTGCTGCCGACCTCCAGTTCGGCTGTCATGCTCAATGGGGTGCCCGGAGTGGAGTTGTTGCACCAGCAAGGGCTGCGCCAGGGGGACCCCCTCTCACCGTTGCTATTCATTCTGGCAATTGATCCACTGCATCATCTGCTTCAGCTTGCAGCGGAGAGAAACATCATAAACCCTCTGCCGGGAAGAGAGCTGAAGCTGCATGTCAGTCTCTATGCGGACGACGATGTCCTCTTTGCAAACCCAATCGCGGAAGAGATCGAGGCTCTCATGGGTATTCTGCAGGGCTTTGGGGATGCAACTGGCCTCAAGATTAACCTCGTCAAATCATCTGCGGCGCCTATCCGCTGCGAGGACATCAATATGGCCGAGGTTTTGCAGAGCTTTGGGGGACAAATGAAGTCCTTCCCGATAACATACCTGGGGCTGCCGATTACGCCGACAAGGCTCAGGCTAGTGCACCTTTAATTTGTCCTTGATCGCATCCGAGCTCGGCTGGCGGGGTGGAAGACGAAGCTGCTAACCATTGCCGGACGCCGAGTGCTAGTCCGTGCGGTCCTCACCTCGCTGCCGACCTTCACCCTCACCGCGCTGCGGGTGACGAAGAAGCTCCTAAAAGAGATTGACAAATCCATAAAAAAGTTCCTTTCGGCGCACAATGAGATGATCACAGGGGGCAAATGCAAAGTTAATTGGGCAGAGGTGTGTACCCCGAACGAGCATGGCGGTCTTAGCATCCTCGACCTGCAGAAGTATGGCCGAGTGCTACGGCTTCGGTGGCTCTGGCACACATGGAAAAACCCTGATCGGGCCTGGGTGGGCATGGACTTGCCCTGTGATGTCATGGACAGGGCCATGTTCGCAGCTGCAACTTCTATCTCATTAGGCAATGGAGAAAAGGCAGGGTTCTGGACCTGCTCATGGGCCAATGAGCAGCCTCTAAGGGATATTTTCCCCAGGCTTTTCAAGCACTCAAGGCGGAAATCGAGATCGATTAGAGTAGCTCTGGTCGAGGACTCCTGGATCAGAGACTTGGCGCACAGGGATACCGCCCCTCTGCTGCAAAACGTGTTGTCCATGGCGAGGATGATTGTCAGTGTCCGCCTGATGCTAAAATCCCAGGTCGATGATTCCATCAGATGGAACTGGACGGTTGATGGCAGCTACTCTGCTGCCTCGGCCTACCAGGCGCAATTCCAGGGGACGCATCGATCACGTTTCAAAAGCCTGATCTGGGATGCCTGGGCTCCGGGGAAGTTAAAAGTGTTTGCCTGGCTACTGCAACTCAACAGGTTGTGGTGCAATGATCGGTTGCAAAGGAGAGGATGGTGCAACGGCTATTTCTGTCACCTGTGTTTCAGAAACCTGGAGTGCTCGGTTCACCTCTTCTGGCACTGCCCGATCGCAAAGGTGATCTGGGAAAAGGTGGCAACGTGGTCAGGATGTCGGGCTGTGAGGCCAAGTGTATGGAGCTGCCTGAATAAGGTGACTCAAATCCTCGAAGCAATCGTTGCCGCCACTCCAGGGGAAGGCCGGAAGGGGATCAAGTCCATCATCATCCTGGTGCTCTAGGAGATATGGCTAGAATGGAACAACTGCATTTTTCGTGCAAAACAGGCGCTAGCGAGCGACATTGTGGCGGCATGTCATCGTGCTATTCAGCTGTGGCGCCAAGCTGGGGCGAAATGCCCGTCGCAGCCTTTTGCAGAACCTCCGACCGGAATTGCCTAATGTAATCTTTATTTTCTTTTAGGCCGCTTGATCCTAGGATCTTCACCATGTATTTGCTCTTTCCGTTGCTTCCTGCTTAATATATGAATGCCAGCCATATATTTGATCCTAGGGTCTTCACCATGTATTTGATCCTAGGGTCTTTTAGGCCGCTTGATCCTAGGATCTTCACCATGTATTTGATCCTAGGGTCTTTCAATTTTTTTTTGGAATAGCTAGTTATTGAAGATAAAGCTAAGATATAACCCATTATAGAGATAATTTTTGTTATCTCTAAATTACATGCAAGACTCAAGATAAAACTGTCTTGTCAACCATTATACATGCCCTTAGTTGATCACGTTCTGCAGTGACACTTTACAAGGGCCCCAAGCCAAATTTTAAAACTATAATTCTAAAAAATAAAATCCATACTACTTCTAATTATAAGTGAATTTTGGTGAATAAAACTCATATCTACAACAATAAATTTTGCCTGGCTCCGATGAGAGAGGGTTTAGGTGGAGTACGTATCAAAGTTACCTTGTCTTATATGAAGTATTCGATGTGGATAGATGAAGTGGGAATCAATTCATAGGTGTGCATCTCATCAATCTCCTGAAGGCACAGTTTCAAATGGGAGGGCATGTCTTGCAAGGTTGATCACACACCTGTCCGGCCGGTCCGGATGATGGCCGGCCAAAGGGATGACGCTGCCAAGAAATCATTTTTCTTTCTGAGAAAAGAATATTGTGATATTTTATTAACGTGATAAGAGAAAAGGTGGCAATGACGAGCTGCCTACTGGGAGTTGGTCCTTGCATTGCCTGCTACTAGTACTACTGTGTATAAGATGGTCGAGAGTTCTCCAGTAGTATATAGTACACCTGTGTACACTAGAGCTAGGTACCATACTGTACGTTGCTAGCCCCCAGTCTCTTATCCATTGCCAACTTTGTGGATAATAAGTATCTTCATGTACGCGTATATACGTACCACATACTAAACTTATTGAAACACTTGTTGATATACATGGAGAGAGAAAAGAGATATAATTTATTTGCAGAAAAAAGCAATGACAGTTCATCATTAACCTTGACAACAGATGATGATCATTAGCACCTGCAGCGTCCATGCATATGCACGCGCAAACGGCACTCAGCACAGCAAGTTGCCAAGGCGATCGATCGTTTCACGTCGAGTCGTGCTGGGTGACGGCCGGAACACGCGCGGGATCCACTCGTCAGAGCCCAATGCTGCATGATGGAATGAATAATATGCGCACAAGACATGACCGACGTGAGGTAGATTCCACGGCCTGGCCGGCCACCTATCTCCCTCTCTACGTACACGTCTGACTTCCGTCCCGTCGGACGTCGAGTCTAGTCTAGCTAACAAATATCACGCTGGTGTGAGAAACAAAATATCTTAGCTTGGATCAGTTCATTTTTCCTTTTCCTTACAAAATATCTGAATCAGCCTTGACCATCGACTGAAGTACGTAACATGCTTGGAATAACAACTGTTTTGAAACATGATTGGACTGCGCGCGGAAGCTGCAGGATTAGCGCGCACTTCTACCGGTTCGAAGCTGAATGTGCATGCCGGGACAGAGTCCGCAGCTTCCGCGGAGAAGTCGCTTCGTCTGGGTAGCTCCCCTAAAATAATCTTCTGCTTATCATTTGATTTGATCTTCATAGATCGGCAGTCGAGTATGCTACGGAGCTAGGAGACGAAGAGAAACACAGAGGAGTCAGAGGCGGTGTTTGAGGGGTCTTACTTTTTTTGACAGGTAAAACCAATCGAAAATACGTACGACAACATGTTATTTTGTGATGTTGATTACATGCATGTCCTCATCCAAAACGACAACTTTTACAGGGCGTAGGTAATCCACTAGCATATCCTGTGGACTGTGGTACACTGTGCCCACAAATTCTTCTCTGTTGAAAGAAAAGTTAAGAAAAAGATATAGCGTAGGTGCTGCTCTGTTGACAAGCCAGATTCCATGGAGTCGTGGTGCAGCAGTAAACCCAACATGTCTCGCCCAGTTGTGCTGTGGCCAAGAATCCGACTATACGTGCGTACGCGAGACCCCCCATCGAACATCATTCTCACTCAGTGTACCAAATCCGCGTCCCGTCGCCGTCCCAGCGTGTCTCCAGAATAATACCCGAGTGCATCTCGCCGCACTGTCCTCGGTTGCTCCACAGTCATCTCGGATGACGACATCCTAAGCATACACGGCCACGAATCCGCCGCGACGGCGACGTGTCAGCGTTGCAAAGGATGGCGTGGAGAATCAGCTGGCCAGCAACAATCCACGGTGGCCAGTTGTGTCCCGGCGGCTGGCTAAACTTTATCAGCAATCTCCCTGTGGGCTGCAGATCCAGTGCTACCAGCATGCATGCGCGAATGAGAACCTCCCCACAGTAACAGTCCTCAGGTGTTCCGAGACTGTAGCACTTGCAAAGCCAGCTGAGGGCAAATGCACCGCGCGCCTGCTGTTTCGGTGGGCTTCCGTGCGAGTTCTCGCTGATCATGATGAATGAATGAGGGAGCACCTCGATACCACCCAGCCAGCAGCCAGCAGAAATATCCATTCAACGCTTCTTGTTTTGGGGTAAAACAACTAAACAAGATATTATCCGGAATAGGCGGGGGTGCAGATGCATGGATGTTCTCGGGTGGTGGCAGCACATGTTGCAGAAGGGCTGTTTTCCTCATCACAAGAGGGCCGGATCCATCCACAACTTGTGCACCCAGC
>NC_057812.1:693351720-693361290 GCF_018294505.1 Triticum aestivum
CTCCCCTTTTTGGTGCCTGAAGACGGTGGCGCCATAATGCAATTGAACCTCGCGGTGACCGGCCGGTACGAATGGCTGTGCTAATCTGCACCAGCCCTTTCCCGTGATTGGTCGCTGTTGAGATGACGAACCTGTCCGCGAGCACAGCGCGTGACAGCGACCGAGCTGTCGCCCACAAGCTTGATCGGCGATAGTCCGGTGCATCAGCTATAGTAGCTCAACTGCTCAAGCCGCCCTTGTGCTCAACTGCTCCGCATCAGCACTACCAAGGAAAAACCCTTTCCCCTAACCTGAAGAAAGGAGAAGAGCATTATCCATGGCATTTGTCATGTCCCTTTCACTGCTGCCAGCACTCGCAGGGGGCAGGAATAAACAACTTTGAAAAGTAGGACCAAATCTTTCTGCAGCAGCTCCAGGATCATCTGCTAAGGTAGAGAAACTTGATGCTATAATTAGATTAAGTAAACAGATGATGCTTCATGCAGCAGAAGCATGTAAGAGAAGCAAAGTGTTGTCAGTGCAGGTCCCCATCAGGAAAGCAAAGTGTTTTATTTAGGTGATTGTTGCTTTAATCCAACATAATGATCTGGAAAAAGATCACCCGACGTTTCTTATCCCTGTGGGGATCTTTGCCCAATATTTCTAAATTGCTTTATGTCATGCTCCGACTCAGAATTTACAGCGGGAATCCGAGATACCGGTATCTCTGATGTTTTCTCTCATTAAAAAATCTCTAAAGATACTGCAGCTGTTATTGACTAGACGTCAACTGGTACGAAAACTTCACACAAATATAGCATATGAAGCGAAGAATGTGGCGATACGACCTCTAGAATAAGAACTTAAGCAACGAAAGTCCTCTTCCGCTCTCGAGCTCATTTGAGCTTGGGATGAACAGTATAAATTCCAAAAATATGAAAACAAATTCTGAAATATTTTTGTGGCATATTTTGACAAATTTTTGTGTGCTTGACAAATTTCAGCAGGAAATGACATTCGTGAAAGTCATGAAAAAAGATTAGCACTCCAAAAAGCTTTTTAAAATAGCATTTTTGGAGCATCGTTTTTTTTGCCGTGACTTCCACGAATGTTATTTCATGATAAATTTTTGCAAGCATACACAACATTTGTTAAAGTTTAACACAAAAACATTTCAAAATGTTTTGATTTTTTTACTTTTTTATTGCTCATGAGGGAGCATTTCAGCTCAAGAGCAGATACGCCATGCCTCTTAAGAAATTTAATGATATCAGTGAAATCAAAGTCATTGCATAAAAGCTCATGCTCATGGTAACCACAACATTCACCAACATAAGACACAGAGCATTGCAGACATACAACGGTTTGAGCAAGTACGTTGACTATTTTCACCGAGATGAGAAAAAGCGTTTGATGACAAGAATAAGTTCCACATTCCAAAGAAGTGAAGGAAATATGCCCTAGAGGCAATAATAAAGTTATTATTTATTTCCTTATAATCATGATAAATGTTTATTATTCATGCTAGAATTGTATTAATCGGAAACATAATACATGTGTGAATACATAGACAAACAAAGTGTCACTAGTATGCCTCTACTAGACTAGCTCGTTAATCAAAGATGGTTATGTTTCCTAACCATGAACAATGAGTTGTTATTTGATTAACGAGGTCACATCATTAGTTGAATGATCTGATTGACATGACCCATTCCATTAGCTTAGCACCCGATCGTTTAGTATGTTGCTATTGTTTTCTTCATGACTTATACATGTTCCTATAACTATGAGATTATGCAACTCCCGTTTGCCGGAGGAACACTTTGGGTGCTACCAAACGTCACAACGTAACTGGGTGATTATAAAGGAGCATTACAGGTGTCTCCAAAGGTAGATGTTGGGTTGGCGTATTTCGAGATTAGGATTTGTCACTCCGATTGTCGGAGAGGTATCTCTGGGCCCTCTCGGTAATGCACATCACATAAAGCCTTGCAAGCATTACAACTAATGAGTTAGTTGCGAGATGATGTATTACAGAACGAGTAAAGAGACTTGCCGGTAACGAGATTGAACTAGGTATTGGATACCGACGATCGAATCTCGGGCAAGTAACATACCGATGACAAAGGGAACAATGTATGTTGTTATGCGGTCTGACCGATAAAGATCTTCGTAGAATATGTAGGAGCCAATATGGGCATCCAGGTCCCGCTATTGGTTATTGACCGAAGACGTGTCTCGGTCATGTCTACATTGTTCTCGAACCCGTAGGGTCCGCACGCTTAAGGTTACGATGACAGTTATATTATGAGTTTATGCATTTTGATGTACCGAAGGTTGTTCGGAGTCCCGGATGTGATCACGGACATGACGAGGAGTCTCGAAATGGTCGAGACGTAAAGATTGATATATTGGAAGCCTATGTTTGGACATCGGAAGTGTTCCGGGTGAAATCGGGATTTTACCGGAGTACCGGGAGGTTACCGGAACCCCCCCCCAGGAGCTATATGGGCCATAGTGGGCCTTAGTGGAAAAGAGAAGGGGCTGCCCAAGATGGGCTGCGCGCCCCTCTCCCTCCCCTAGTCCTATTAGGACTAGGAGAGGTGCCCCCCCCCTCTCTCTTTTCCCCCTCCGCGAATCCTATTCCAACTAGGATTGGGGGGGGGGGGGAATCCTACTCCCAGAGAGAGTAGGACTCTCCTGGAGCGCCTCCTATGGCCGGCCAGCCTCCCCCCATCTAGTCCTTTATATACTGAGGCAGAGGCACCCCAGAAACACAAGTTGATCCACGTGATCTATTCCTTAGCCGTGTGCGGTGCCCCCAGCCACCATAGTCCTCGATAATACTGTAGCGGAGTTTAGGCGAAGCCCTGCTGCTGTAGTACATCAAGATCGTCACCACGCCGTCGTGCTGACGGAACTCTTCCCCGACACTTTGCTGGATCGGAGTCCGGGGATCGTCATCGAGCTGAACGTGTGCTCGAACTCGGAGGTGCCATAGTTTCGGTGCTTGATCGGTTGGATCGTGAAGACGTACGACTACTTCCTCTACGTTGTGTCAGCACTTCCGCAGTCGGTCTGCGTTGGGTACGTAGACAACACTCTCCCCTCTCGTTGCTATGCATCACATGATCTTGCGTGTGCGTAGGAAAATTTTTGAAATTACTACGAAACCCAACAGTGGCATCCGAGCCTAGGTTATTTATGTTGATGTTATATGCACGAGTAGAACACAAGTGAGTTGTGGGCGATATAAGTCATACTGCCTACCAGCATGTCATACTTTGGTTCGGCGGTATTGTTGGACGAGACGACCCGGACCAACATTACGTGTACGCTTACGCGAGACCGGTTCCCTCGACGTGCTTTGCACACAGGTGGCTTACGGGCGACTGTCTCTCCAACTTTAGCTGAACCGAGTGTGGCTACGCCCGGTCCTTGCGAAGGTTAAAACGGAGTCTATTTGACAAACTATCGTTGTGGTTTTGATGCGTAGGTGAGATTAGTTCTTACTTAAGCCCGTAGCAGCCACGTAAAACTTGCAACAACAAAGTAGAGGACGTCTAACTTGTTTTTGCAGGGCATGTTGTGATGTGATATGGTCAAGACATGATGCTGAATTTTATTGTATGAGATGATCATGTTTTGTAACCGAGTTATGGGCAACTGGCAGGAGCCATATGGTTGTCGCTTTATTGTATGCAATGAAATCGCGATGTAATGCTTTACTTTATTACTAAGCGGTAGTGATAGTCGTGGAAGCATAAGATTGGCGAGACGACAACGATGCTGCGATGGAGATCAAGGTGTCGCGCCGGTGATGATGGTGATCATGACGGTGCTTCGAAGATGGAGATCACAAGCACAAGATGATGATGGCCATATCATATCACTTATATTGATTGCATGTGATGTTTATCCTTTTATGCATCTTATCTTGCTTTGATTGACGGTAGCATTATAAGATGATCTCTCACTAAATTATCAAGAAGTGTTCTCCCTGAGTATGCACCGTTGCCAAAGTTCGTCGTGCCCAGACACCACGTGATGATCGGGTGTGATAAGCTCTACGTCCATCTACAACGGGTGCAAGCCAGTTTTGCACACGCAGAATACTCAGGTTAAACTTGATGAGCCTAGCATATGCAGATATGGCCTCGGAACACGGAGACCGAAAGGTCGAACGTGAATCATATAGTAAATATGATCAACATAACGATATTCACCATTGAAAACTACTCCATCTCACATGATGATCGGTTATGGTTTAGTTGATTTGGATCACGTGATCACTTAGAGGATTAGAGGGATGTCTATCTAAGTGGGAGTTCTTAAGTAATTTGATTAATTGAACTTAAACTTATCATGAACTTAGTACCTGATAGTATCTTGCTTGTTTATGTTGATTGTAGATAGATGGCTCGTGCTGTTGTTCCGTTGAATTTTAATGCGTTCCTTGAGAAAGCAAAGTTGAAAGATGATGGTAGCAATTACACGGACTGGGTCCGTAATTTGAGGATTATCCTCATTGCTTCTCAGAAGAATTACGTCCTAGAAGCACCGTTGGGTGCCAGGCCTGCTGCTGGAGCAACACTAGATGTTATGAACGTCTGGCAGAGCAAAGCTGATGACTACTCGATAGTTCAGTGTGCCATGCTTTACGGCTTAGAATCGGGACTTCAACGACGTTTTGAACGTCATGGAGCATATGAGATGTTCCAGGAGTTGAAGTTAATATTTCAAGCAAATGCCCGGATTGAGAGATATGAAGTCTCCAATAAGTTCTATAGCTGCAAGATGGAGGAGAACAGTTCTGTCAGTGAGCATATACTCAAAAATGTCTGGGTATAATAATCACTTGATTCAGATGGGAGTTAATCTTCCAGATGATTGCGTCATTGACAGAATTTTCCAATCACTGCCACCAAGCTACAAGAGCTTCGTGATGAACTATAATATGCAAGGGATGAACAAGACTATTCCCGAGCTCTTCGCGATGCTGAAAGCTGTGGAGGTAGAAATCAAGAAGGAGCATCAAGTGTTGATGGTTAACAAGACCACTAGTTTCAAGAAAAAGGGCAAAGGGAAGAAGAAGGGGAACTTCAAGAAGAACGGCAAGCAAGTTGCTGCTCAGGAGAAGAAACCCAAGTCTGGACCTAAGCCTGAAACTGAGTGCTTCTACTGCAAGCAGACTGGTCACTGGAAGCGGAACTGCCTCAAGTATTTGGCGGATAAGAAGGATGGCAAGGTGAACAAAGGTATATGTGATATACATGTTATTGATGTGTACCTTACTAGAGCTCGCAGTAGCACCTGGGTATTTGATACTGGTTCTGTTGCTAATATTTGCAACTCGAAACAGGGACTACGGAATAAGCGGACACTAGCAAAGGACGAGATGACGATGCGCGTGGGAAACGGTTCCAAAGTCGATGTGATCGCGGTCGGCATGCTACCTCTACATCTACCTTCGGGATTAATATTAGACCTAAATAATTGTTATTTGGTGCCAGCGTTGAGCATGAACATTATATCTGGATCTTGTTTGATGCGAGACGGTTATTCATTTAAATCAGAGAATAATGGTTGTTCTATTTATATGAGTAATATCTTTTATGGTCATGCACCTTTGAAGAGTGGTCTATTTTTGATGAATCTCGACAATAGTGATACACATATTCATAATGTTGAAGCCAAAAGATGCAGAGTTGATAATGAAAGTGCAACTTATTTGTGGCACTGTCGTTTAGGTCATATCGGTGTAAAGCGCATAAAGAAACTCCATACTGATGGACTTTTGGAACCACTTGATTATGAATCACTTGGTACTTGCGAACCGTGCCTCATGGGCAAGATGACCAAAACACCGTTCTCCGGTACTATGGAGAGAGCAACAGATTTGTTGGAAATCATACATACCGATGTATGTGGACCGATGAATATTGAGGCTCGTGGCGGATATCGTTATTTTCTCACCTTCACAGATGACTTAAGCAGATATGGATATATCTACTTAATGAAACATAAGTCTGAAACATTTGAAAAGTTCAAAGAATTTCAGAGTGAAGTGGAAAATCATCGCAACAAGAAAATAAAGTTTCTACGATCTGATCGTGGAGGAGAATATTTTAGTTACGAGTTTGGTGTACATTTGAAAAATTGTGGAATAGTTTCGCAACTCACGCCACCCGGAACACCACAGCGTAATGGTGTGTCCGAACGTCGTAATCGTACTTTACTAGATATGGTGCGATCTATGATGTCTCTTACTGATTTACCGCTATCGTTTTGGGGTTATGCTTTAGAGACGGCCGCATTCACGTTAAATAGGGCACCATCAAAATCCATTGAGACGACGCCTTATGAACTATGGTTTGGCAAGAAACCAAAGTTGTCGTTTCTTAAAGTTTGGGGATGCGATGCTTATGTGAAAAAGCTTCAACCTGATAAGCTCGAACCCAAATCGGAGAAATGTGTCTTCATAGGATACCCAAAGGAGACTGTTGGGTACTTCTATCACAGATCCGAAGGCAAGACATTCGTTGCTAAGAATGGATCCTTTCTAGAGAAGGAGTTTCTCTCGAAAGAAGTGAGTGGGAGGAAAGTAGAACTTGACGAGGTAACTGTACCTGCTCCCTTATTGGAAAATAGTACATCACAGAAAACTGTTTCTGCGACATCTATACCAATTAGTGAGGAAGCTAATGATGTTGATCATGAAACTTCAGGTCAAGATACTACTGAACCTCGTAGATCGACCAGAGCGAGATCCGCACCAGAGTGGTACGGTAATCCTGTTCTGGGAATCATGCTACTAGATCATGATGAACTTACGAACTATGAAGAAGCGATGGTGAGCCCAGATTCCGCAAAGTGGTTTGAAGCCATGAAATCTGAGATGGGATCCATGTATATGAACAAAGTATGGACTTTGGTTGACTTGGCCGATGATCGGCAAGCAATTGAGAATAAATGGATCTTCAAGAAGAAGACTGACGCTGATGGTAATGTTACTGTCTACAAAGCTCGACTTGTCGCAAAAGGTTTTCGACAAGTTCAAGGGGTTGACTACGATGAGACCTTCTCACCCGTAGCGATGCTTAAGTCTGTCCGAATCATGTTAGCAATAACCGCATTTTATGATTATGAAATTTGGCAGATGGATGTCAAAACTGCATTCCTGAATGGATTTCTGGAAGAAGAGTTGTATATGATGCAACCAGAAGGTTTTGTCGATCCAAAGGGAGCTAACAAAGTGTGCAAACTCCAGCGATCCATTTATGGACTGGTGCAAGCCTCTCGGAGTTGGAATAAACGCTTTGATAGTGTGATCAAAGCATTTGGTTTTATACAGACTTTCGGAGAAGCCTGTATTTACAAGAAAGTGAGTGGGAGCTTTGTAGCATTTCTGATATTATATGTGGATGACATATTACTAATTGGAAATGATATAGAATTTCTGGATAGCATAAAGGGATACTTGAATAAGAGTTTTTCAATGAAAGACCTCGGTGAAGCTGCTTACATATTAGGCATAAAAATCTATAGAGATAGATCAAGACGCTTAATTGGACTTTCACAGAGTACATACCTTGACAAGATTTTGAAGAAGTTCAAAATGGATCAAGCAAAGAAAGGGTTCTTGCCTGTGTTACAAGGTGTGAAGTTGAGTCAGACTCAATGCCCGACCACTGCAGAAGATAGAGAGAAAATGAAAGATGTTCCCTATGCTTCAGCCATAGGCTCTATCATGTATGCAATGCTGTGTACCAGACCTGATGTGTGCCTTGCTATAAGTTTAGCAGGGAGGTACCAAAGTAATCCAGGAGTGGATCACTGGACAGCGGTCAAGAACATCCTGAAATACCTGAAAAGGACTAAGGATATGTTTCTCGTATATGGAGGTGACAAAGAGCTCAACGTAAAAGGTTACGTTGATGCAAGCTTTGACACTGATCCGGACGATTCTAAATCGCAGACCGGATATGTGTTTACATTAAACGGTGGAGTTGTCAGTTGGTGCAGTTCTAAACAAAGCGTCGTAGCGGGATCTACATGTAAAGCGGAGTACATAGCTGCTTCGAAAGCAGCGAACGAAGGAGTCTGGATGAAGGAGTTCATATCCGATCTAGGTGTCATACCTAGTGCATGGGGTCCAATGAAAATCTTTTATGACAATACTGGTGCAATTGCCTTGGCAAAGGAATCCAGATTTCACAAGAGAACCAAGCACATCAAGAGACGCTTCAATTCCATCCGGGATCTAGTCCAGGTGGGAGACATAGAGATTTGCAAGATACATACGGATCTGAATGTTGCAGACCCATTGACTAAGCCTCTTCCACGAGCAAAACATGATCAGCACCAAGGCTCCATGGGTGTTAGAATCATTACAGTGTAATCTAGATTATTGACTCTAGTGCAAGTGGGAGACTGAAGGAAATATGCCCTAGAGGCAATAATAAAGTTATTATTTATTTCCTTATAATCATGATAAATGTTTATTATTCATGCTAGAATTGTATTAATCGGAAACATAATACATGTGTGAATACATAGACAAACAAAGTGTCACTAGTATGCCTCTACTAGACTAGCTCGTTAATCAAAGATGGTTATGTTTCCTAACCATGAACAATGAGTTGTTATTTGATTAACGAGGTCACATCATTAGTTGAATGATCTGATTGACATGACCCATTCCATTAGCTTAGCACCCGATCGTTTAGTATGTTGCTATTGTTTTCTTCATGACTTATACATGTTCCTATAACTATGAGATTATGCAACTCCCGTTTGCCGGAGGAACACTTTGGGTGCTACCAAACGTCACAACGTAACTGGGTGATTATAAAGGAGCATTACAGGTGTCTCCAAAGGTAGATGTTGGGTTGGCATATTTCGAGATTAGGATTTGTCACTCCGATTGTCGGAGAGGTATCTCTGGGCCCTCTCGGTAATGCACATCACATAAAGCCTTGCAAGCATTACAACTAATGAGTTAGTTGTGAGATGATGTATTACGGAACGAGTAAAGAGACTTGCCGGTAACGAGATTGAACTAGGTATTGGATACCGACGATCGAATCTCGGGCAAGTAACATACCGATGACAAAGGGAACGTATGTTGTTATGCGTTCTGATCGATAAAGATCTTCGTAGAATATGTAGGAGCCAATATGGGCATCCAGGTCCCGCTATTGGTTATTGACCGGAGACGTGTCTCGGTCATGTCTACATTGTTCTCGAACCCGTAGGGTCCGCACGCTTAAGGTTACGATGACAGTTATATTATGAGTTTATGCATTTTGATGTACCGAAGGTTGCTCGGAGTCCCGGATGTGATCACGGACATGACGAGGAGTCTCGAAATGGTCGAGACGTAAAGATTGATATATTGGAAGCCTATGTTTGGACATCGGAAGTGTTCCGGGTGAAATCGGGATTTTACCGGAGTACCGGGAGGTTACCGGAACCCCCCCAGGAGCTATATGGGCCATAGTGGGCCTTAGTGGAAAAGAGAAGGGGCTGCCCAAGATGGGCTGCGCGCCCCCCTCCCTCCCCTAGTCCTATTAGGACTAGGAGAGGTGG
>NC_057812.1:693361506-693369927 GCF_018294505.1 Triticum aestivum
GCGCCTCCTATGGCCGGCCAGCCTCCCCCCATCTAGTCCTTTATATACTGAGGCAGAGGCACCCCAGAAACACAAGTTGATCCACGTGATCTATTCCTTAGCCGTGTGCGGTGCCCCCAGCCACCATAGTCCTCGATAATACTGTAGCGGAGTTTAGGCGAAGCCCTGCTGCTGTAGTACATCAAGATCGTCACCACGCCGTCGTGCTGACGGAACTCTTCCCCGACACTTTGCTGGATCGGAGTCCGGGGATCGTCATCGAGCTGAACGTGTGCTCGAACTCGGAGGTGCCGTAGTTTCGGTGCTTGATCGGTTGGATCGTGAAGACGTACGACTACTTCCTCTACGTTGTGTCAGCGCTTCCGCAGTCGGTCTGCGTTGGGTACGTAGACAACACTCTCCCCTCTCGTTGCTATGCATCACATGATCTTGCGTGTGCGTAGGAAATTTTTTGAAATTACTACGAAACCCAACAAGAAGACAACTCGAAGAAGTTCCACATTCCAAAGAAGACAACTGGAAATACATACATTGCCCCACATTGTCACAAAATTGAAGCTATGGCAGTAATAAATGGTTAATTAGTTGCTAGTTGCTAAAGGATAAGAACATCCATTAGAATTATATGTACATGAGTGACATAATATCAGTTCATATCTCATACAATTAGTGAGGATGCTAAAGTTTAATTAAGCTATGTGATCTTACTAATGGACCTAGGCTAGCCTTGCTCTCTAAAAAGAGCATTGTTCTCCCAGTAGCATCGACGGAGCTACAACAAGACTAGATGGGTCATGGCCCACCCAGGGCATAGGCAAAACAATGAAGAGTACAGGTAAAACTTTGGTTTTCACTAGAAAATATGCTCCCTTTGCCTCGGCCGCCCATGGCCCACCAACCAATTTTGGGTAGCTCCAACACTGCCCAGTAGTAAGGTAAGTAGTTGGGCAGATGGAACCCATTCTATTTATTAGACTTTTTATGCATTGAGGGATTAATATTTGCAATAGAAATCACTCACATGATTGCACAAAAAAATTCTAACCTAAAAATTACCTTCCTACTTGACGACAATCGGTTAGATTTTTTTCTCTCGAAATGGAGTATCAGAGTACAAAAAAGGCAACCATAGCTCAACCATTACAAGATACGAGAAACACCTAGAACTAAGATAACTTCTTCCGCAGCAACGTCTTCAACAGGGGATAAATGCCCTCTCGCCGTTGTTGTCATGGTTCGGCTGTAGACGGTCTGGACAAGATTTTTTCATCATGGTTGTCGAGGCTTGTCAATGAAGATTAGCACAACAGCAAGTAGATAACGCTTTCAAGAAGGTAACGACATAAATTCATCGTTGTTGAGCCCTACTAATAAAGGCCAGGATAAGAGTTTTCACTATGAACATGAAACGATGTTCCAATTATACTTGGCCATGGGCAGCCCGGCCCGGATGGCCCGACCTGACCCAGCCCAAAAATCCCGGGCCAGGCTGGGCCTGTGCATGCCATCAGGCTTTTTTGGCTTGGCCCGAAACCCAGTCCGGCCCAACGTATGCCCAGGTATAGTTCCAATCAACGTTTTGACGACATATCATTCGATAGTCCGAGTACTCCACTAGAGGACATAATGACACTGGTATATCGGCGGGACGTCTTCTCACTTTAGATCACCGCAACAGCCGTTAGGAGAAGCCCTTGTTTTGGCGCGGAATGGGCCACTGTCACTCCACACCGACCGCTAGTCACACTGCAACATTCATCGTACCATCGGAGCCACTATCTCGAAGCAAAGATGCCGAGGGGAATCACCGATGTGCCCCTTACTAATCTGCAGGGCCAGCTTCGTCTTTTTCCTCCCTCGGCGCTCGTGCCGGTGAGGAGCACGGAGAGCAGCCCACCGCAGTCCTCAGCCTTGCGCTTGAGCCGGTCCGTGCGGGCTTAAACTTGGCTGCCGAGGACGTGGGCATAGCCCAGTGATTGGGGGCGCATGATTGTAAACCCAACGACCAGAGTTCGATCCACGTCGGGGACGAATTTCTGGAATTCTCATGAGGGATGCTTCTTCTATATCAATAAACCGTGGGTGCTAGTGCCCATGGAGTTTCATTTTTCTTTTTTAAACTTGGCTGCCTGGGCCTGTGAGACGGTGACCCAAGCACACGGAGGGAGGCGGCCTTTTATTCGGCGGTGATGGCATGGCCGAGCAAGTGGCGCTTGGACTCCGCCTGCTGGTCCAGGACTTCATGTCGCGGCCGCTGATGTTTCTCGTTGCGAGAGTTGCAGACGTGGAATTTGATGGAGTTCCCAGCGAGGCCGCGCACAATCAGATGAAATAGCTGAGTTCGTTACCATCTCATAGTCTTCAGGCTTTATTGCAAGCTTTCTTGCTGCGCTGTCGTGCTGCTGCTCTCATGGTCATGGTGGTGGTGGTCACGGCTCTGGCTCGCCGCGTCTTGGTGGCTGCGGCTCCGGCTTGCTGCGTTGGTGGAGTCACCTCCTAGCTGCGAGCTCACCTCATCCATCTTCTTCTCCTGTCTGTTGACGGCGCTCGCGCTTGCTGGGGCGGCTGCGGTTGCGAACTCCACTTCGGCAGCCCGGCTGGCGGCCGGCTTGGTGACGAACGTGGGCCGCTCGTCGCCGGCCATGATGACCACGACGTCCTCCAGGAAATCCAAGGCCGGCTTGGATGCGCCAGACACCGAGCCCTTCTCCCCGTCGGCGTCCCCCACCGCCTGACCTTCTCGGTCGTCGTCGAGGTACCCGGAGAGCTTCCAGTAGGAGCAGGCGAGGCTGAGCAGTGCCAAGGCGATGAGCCCCAGCATCGCCGCCATCCCGCCGAAGAGGCACGGCACCGGCGACTGCCACGGCGAGTGAGGCGCCGCTATCCCATTCACCAGCTCGTGCGCCGGCGCCGTCATCGGCGCCCCCGCACGGTGGCTCATCGTGACGAACTCGGCTCCGGGCCTCATGGTGTGTCTTGATGCCTGTTGCGTAGGAGAGGAGGTTGCTGCTCTGTTCTCTCTGTTTTCTCCAGTGTGTGCTTTGCTGTTTTTTTAGGGGTGGTGTGGGAGGGGTGAGAGGGAAATGGGATGTATTTAGAGGAGAAGAGGCTCTCCCAGGAGGAACACTCACAAAACATGGGAGTGTTGCCTGTTTGTGATACCAAGGAATACCAAAAGACCAATGGGGAAATTCATGTTTGGAGGTGTGTACTATGTTTCTAGATACCACCACTTTTTGAGGAGAAGCTGCAGGGAAAACCCCCACTCCAATTTTTATAGCAAAGAAAATGCCTACAAGTCAAAAGAGCTACAAAAAATTGAAGACATAAGCTCGATGAGTTACAACTGATTACTAAGTCATGATCTAAATTTTGAGTGGGGTGGGGGGAATATTGCCTCTCTAGATGGTGTGCCCGGTGGCCAAGCTTCGTTCAGATTGAAGAAATTTTAGGGTCCCCCCAACCGCCCGAACATCCAAATTTCACATCTTCCTTCATATTAATCTTTGACTTCTCTCTGCATAGAAAATAGTGATTTTGCTTTACAACCAAAAATCGTAGTTCTGAAACAGGCATCGGAAAACCTCGTGGAATACTGGTGAATGCCCAAAACTCATAGTTCTCACACATTGATTCACATTTTACAATGTTAATTATCTAAAGGAGTTGTCTACTTATTAGTTAGCAAAATTGAGTAAATCCTACTTAGACATTAAGATAAACCTACGGCCATTATTTCCAAATATTGCTTCCAATACAACTTATTTCCTAGAAATCGCAGTTACATAAATTTTGCTCTGCTACAATTTAGGGATTTCAACACTATAATTGCTTTGAGTGATATATCCTTTTAGCATACTAAGATTTATTAAAAAAATGGGCACTTGATAATTAGCAAAACTGTTGACCCCATTGCCAGGTATGTCGTGTTGGGTGGACTAATCATTCATGCACTAGCCAGTGCAGCTATAGTATTAAGTAGTAGAACTTTAGAAGTTTCCTTTGGTAATGCGTTGTGAATAGTTAGGCCATTGGTTTGGCCTTGATTGTATCACGTGTGTTGGTGCATAAATTCTACACACATAAAGAAAGGTTGAAAACTGCTTAATATGAAGCCATTTGCATAGTGGCCTTGGGCATTTGTTTTCTTCATGTGGGAGGTGACTAACTAACTTGTCTTTCTCTTAGTTATTTTTATTAGAAATCTAACACTACTACTAAATCGTGGGCTTACTATATTAGTACTAAATTTGTTTCAATGAGTTAAGAAAAATAATTAATTATGTTGTCTGTGTAGAATCTGGATACCACTAGATGTTGATTATTAAGTTTGTTTCCTATTTGCCTTCCAGCTAAGGTTTTCTATTATATAGTTAGTGCAAAGAAATAAACAAGGATTATATTACTCGGTCATACAGAAGAAACAATACGAAAAAAACCAAATATCCCTTTGTATTAATCTGGAATTACTTCGCAGATACAAGAAAATGATTTAGTTTTAGAGCAAAAGATCGTAGCTCTACAATGGGTGAATCGGTTTCATAGATCGGGTTCGATGCCATATAGCAATGACACATTGGATCATATTTGACAATCATCAATTAATTGGTAGTGTTATCTACTTATTACTAACTATAAAATTTATTAAATATCAGTTAAATCTTCGAAACAACACCTGGCCATTATTCTCATAATATCACTTCCAGATATAACTTACCGCCAAATATCACGTAAATTTTGTTGTATTTGTGCACAAAGTACTTCCATTTTGGTCTAAGTGCCGCTTTTAGCCAACTAAGGTTTAAAATAATTCATGTGCTTGAGAATTAGAAAAAAAAAAATCATGAAATTACCAGGTATAGTCCATAAGTTTCAAGTAACTAGGAAAATAGAACATTGGGTGAACCAATTTTTTTTCTCAAATACTGGGTGAACCAATCATTCATTCACTAGTCAGTACAACTGTATTAATTAGAACAGTAGAAGTTTCCTTCGATGTGGGGATGTGAATAGTTTGGTCAAGATTCTACATAACGTGTTAGTGACTAAATTCCATGCACAAACAAACCTTAAGATGAAACCTGCTGAACTACATCGTACCAATTAGCTTAATTAATGATTAGCTTGGCCATATGGAACTTTACTTCATGGGAAGATCACTAACTATTTTATGACGCAATTAGTATTTCATACAACTCTAAGAGCATTCCTTAATAATTGTGCTTCCATATGTGAAGTAAGCTTATTCCAAGGGGTTAAGAAAACTAATTAATTGTGTCGTGTGTGTGGATACCGGTAGACGCGGATACATGGGAGGAAGATATCATCTAGGACTCTACTAGAATTATTGTGTTGTGCACTTATTATAGGGAGACTCCAAGTCCAAGACAGAAACAAAAAAGGCAAGTTCATGATATCTTTTAGGCCGGACGTAAGCATCGTCCTTCCCTCTTTGGAGTAAATTAATGAAAAGACATAGATATGTTAGCAGCAATAAAGGAGAGCATTGGGGATGTGTCCCGATGTTGATGGTAATATTAGTACTACCCTATTAACACTAATCATTGGCGAATATTTTTAGCTAGGTTAAATAGTTAGATTATTACACATTATAGCCTCATTGTCCAACGCATATGATCAAAATCGGCATAGATGCATGATCTTCCTTTACATTTTATATAGGGTAAAAAACTATTGCAAAAATTGAATCGACAACTGTGGATATGTCTAGATCATCTGAGGGATCAAATAAGACATGTGCGAGTTTAATCACTATGCAAAGTTTATCAAAATATTCATGGTTCCATGCATATGTCAAAAGTTACTTGTTAATTACTTTGATTAATAATTAACAAGGTCGTGTCCTTATCCATGAGCATTTGGTTAGCAAGCTAAATCCATCACTTAGTGGAGCTTTACCAGCACCAAAATGAATGCGGATTACGTCTGCAAGCTTTAGTTAGCCTAGAGCTAGCTTGGCGTGACAGACTATGAGTGGTCGGAGGGCCCAATACATGCCCAATAAGATGGTACTACTCCGTGGGTTATCTCCAAGTAAGTAGATTAGTTACTATACTTGTTAGTGTAGTGCTACTTTAGCTTTCTTTTAACCAATACATATATGCCATCATAAACCACTTTTTGTTAGGGAGTATCCATCTCTCTCATTAAGTAGGGACCTTAACACACACATAGTGCATCAACTAATTAGAAAGGTGCTTTCTCTACACCATGGAAACATGATATATATGAATGCACATACAAAATTCTATGAGGATGGCTCTCTTGCTATAGCTTGGTGTGAGCTTATCCACACCAAAAGAATGATGGTCCCGACTGAGCTAGCTAAGATAGGCTATGTATTTTGTACACCGTGCATGATTGCGTGGAAGAAAAAGGGATGCATTATGTCTCCGGTGTGCAGACACAAACGCCAATGTACGTTCTCTAGCGTTATGGTGGCTGCTACAGTACAAAAAACAACATGGGTCACACACCACATGTGTTTGGGGCTTAGATCAATATCAATGCATGCCTCTTTTGTGTGGATCTCAGCTCCACATATATGGCAATGTCTTGTGTGTAGTGAGCTCTTCTAGTTTCGGAGATGACTCCTGCTGCAACCGTACACACGTGCATATCCACGCTGTACACAGAAGGCTAGTATGTACATATTTTGTTATTGGAAGGCGATAATATGAATTGGCAATTAATATCGATGGCAATCACGGCAATGATTTAGAGGAATTGTGTCTCCTCCTGATACAAATGTCACCTATCCCACTTATCATCATGATGTATTCTTTTGTCGAGGTTTGGATATCAAATAATGCAATAATACGTGGACTATGTGTTGCGTACAAACGTTGATACCATTACTAAGCAAGCATTTGCAAGTAATTTCTATTATTTGCAAGTAGTTTCTATTACTGTAAATACAAATGAATTAGTAAACTGCGTCAAAACATACTTTCAGGGATGGTGTAACAACAAATGGTAACTTTAGAAAACTACACATAAAGCGTGCTTTCAAGCAAATGGGTAACAGAAGAAACCGCAAATTACACCGAGTTGCTAATCAACTGAAAAATATGATTAAGGGTCCCACCTATCATTGACTCAACATGATGGCTCGACTGGGCCAGTGTATTGTCCACATTTTCACATTTATCAAATAGTAGCGGTTGGTCAACAAAATGTAGAAATTGCAAGCTAGACATACTTTAAAGAAAAATCTAGTGCAGCAAGAAAAAACTACAATATATAAGGTCCAAATACAACATGGAGAAATTTCAAATTACACATATACTTTCTAATTGATCGGCATTCTTTGTAAAGCTCCAAATACAAAACTACAATAGGGTCCAAACTAAACAGTTTTGTAAAGTTCAAAGTTTAGTATGGCCGGTTTTATAGTCGGACTAGAGTTATAACCGTAGCAAGCACCATATCTCGGGATTTAGGAAGGAGTTACTTGCTTCTAAATTTGTGTACCAATTTTTTTTTCTTGAGCATATAAATAAGTGTCATTTGTATTGAAAGAGAAAACATCGAGAAGCCGCAAGTAGGACAAAGCATAGCGCAAAAAATAACTACTCCCTTCTATCCAAATTACTTGTCGCTCAAATGGAGGTATCTGCATTGAAATATGTCTAGATACATCCGTTTGTCGATAAGTAATATGGATGGATTGGAGGGAGTACAGATATAAAAAAAAATGGTGCACCTATTAATTAATATTGCTTAATAGTGAGTTTACTCGAGCATCAATCAGCTATAGTAGTTAATATCTGGCGCCATTAGTAAATACGTAGCCAAAACGGCAAGCATCTATCCATGATTAAGCCAATGCGTCCACGGCACCTCGATCCATTCATCAAGTGTGGCATCTCCCCTTTAGTTACTTTGCCACGGTGCACACATGATCGATCGACGGATGGATTCCAGCCCTTTTTTTCCCTCGACAAAATGACGGTCGGTTCCACTCTCACAGGACCCAATTGGCACGTACGTACCCAGTACTGGTTAATTTGGCTTTATCAGCTCGCGCAACAGCTAGCATCGATCGATGGAGGTAATCATCACGAGTGCTGGTCCGGTGGATGGGCTCGTCGCTCACATGTAACGGCCGCTGGTTGCAGGGTGGTTAAGCGTCACGGCGATGCGGGGGCACCGTATGTTGAGTTGAGATCAACTAGTTAACGAGCGCTCCTTCGGGAGCCTCGCAACGATCAGTGCCACTTGGCGCGCTCTCAGCTATTCATCACGAGTCGCGCTCTGGACGCTCCCTCCAGATTTTGTTTTTTATTTTATTTTTTCGCATGCGTTTTCGGCTTTTAAAACAGTTTTTTTTGTTTTTTTCCCATGTTTTCGTTTTTCCCCGGTCTTCCTTAGCTTTTCAATCAAAAAAAAAAAGATTGC